>NW_006298623.1:476792-488940 GCF_000327345.1 Myotis davidii
CGCCCAGGCCCTGGGCTTCCCTCCTCTGGCCGCCTGAAGGCACCCAGGACCCAGCTGACTTCCCTCCAGCACCAGCTTCGTCAGGAAGGACGTCCAGAATGAAGTCCAGAAGATGTCTGGTCTAATTAGCATATTACCCTTTTATTATTATAGATATGCAAATCAGCCAAATGGCGGAATGACCAGTTGGCAGGGGGCGTGGCCAGTGAGCAGGTGGTGCCAGGCTAGCCAAGGCACATGCCAGCAGGCAGAGGGAGGGAACGGCTATGGGGGTGTGGTGAAGGGGTGATGGGAGGGGCAGGCACCATCCCCTGATCGGCCCATCTGGTCGCCTCCTGCAGAGGGAGGCTGGGGGGCAATGGTAGGGTGATGGGGCAGCACCATCTCCTGATTGCCTGTCTGGTCACCCCCTGCAGAGGGAGGCTGGGCAGCAGCAGTGGGGTGATGGGGGTGGTGCCGTCCCCTGATTGGCTGACCCAGTTGCCTCCCAGAGAGGGAGCAGGCCTAAGCTGCCAGTAGGACATCCCCTGAGGACTTCTGGACTGTTAGAAGGCACAGGCCTGGCTGAGGAACCCTCCCAGTGCACGAATTTTCATGCACGGGGCCTCTAGTATACAGAAAAGCCCTTTGAAGCTTTGAAAGGCAATGGCTTCTCTCTCCCTATGAAATTCCTAAATAGCATCTTCTTCCAGTACAAGGCTGTTTTGTCTACATTGAAAATCCATTGTTTACTGTAGATGCCTTTATTAATGATCTCAGCTAGATCTTCTGGATAACTTTTTTTCATTAATTGTAGAGAGAGAGGAAGGGAGAAAGAGAACCATTGATTGGTTACCTCCCATACACACCCCGGCCCTCCACCGGGGATCAAGCCTGGGTATGTGCCCTGACCGGGAATCAAACTGTGACCTCCTAGTTCATAGGTCTATGCTCAACCATTGAGCCATGCCAACCGGGTAGGCCTGAGGCTCTACATGTCCAACTAGTTCCTGAGTGATGCTGATACACTGCTCTATGCACTACACTTGCAGTAGCAAATATAGGCTGCCAGCCACTGCAGACGCTAGTTCTCAAACCTGGAAGCACATTGGAAACAATCGGGGAAACTTAAGAAAATGCTGGAGCCTGGATCTTATCACCAGACACAAAGATTCAATTATTTTGGACTGGACACGGGATTTTTAAAAGCTTTCCAGGTGACTCCACTGTGCAGCTAAGTTCAAGAACCACTGCATGGAAATAATGACAAGAATCAGTGACAAAAGACTAACTTGGTGGGATGGAAGAATAAAATTAATACAATTATATGAGTGAGCATTCCTGAACAATAACGATTTTATACTTGAACCTAAAGTTTTCTCTGCATATCCTATCTGCTAATTGACAGGTAATCCAATTTGCAAATAAGCACATATCAGTAGATGGGCCTCAACTCCCAATCAAATCTCTTCCCTTCCATTTGCATTAAGCTATGGCAGAGATGCATAAACACCTTATACAATCAATTTCTTTTTGTGTCCAATGGCGTACTAGACAGCAGGAGTGAAAAATGAGAACAAAGTACTGCAAAAATGCCATCCCCTAATGCTCATTGCCACCACCCCCCAATCTTTCCTCCCAGCTTGTTGTGGAGCCCATTGTCCTACCGGTAGATGCTGCGGCTTCACTGCCATCTTCATTTATCTCCAACATAACTTGTTGCACGACTTGAGAAACATATAGTTCAGATGAATCTGTTGGGGAAAATGAAAGCATATTTAAGTGTTAAAATTCAGAGCCATTGCTTATTGGGTTCCAGGTTAATTACATTTTCAAGTGAACAAAGAAAAAGGAAATAAAACTCTTTCCAAGTTAATTAATTTGCTAGAGAGAAAGGTGGTTTAGGTTTAGCTTTTGCAGAAATGATAAAGAGACAGATACAGAGAGACCAAGCGTGGCCAAGATATAAAAGGTAAAGACAGAAGGGTGTACTCCTCAAATCAGATATCCCATTAAGCGAAATATTGAATGGACAGCATGGTCTATAGACAAGATGAAAGGAGCTTTACAGATTCGAATTAATCCCACCCTGTGTTTTCAACCTCAGAGCCACTTGTCTTTTCAATTCTGTATCAGTTTTGATCTAAGTTTAAAACAAAATTTACTTTTCTTTTACACTGGGGAGACTATGAGAGTCTAAAGCACATCTGTGGAATCTGTCATAATATCACTTCAGAGCTACGCTTCAAAACCTGTCAGATTTTTCAGTGTAAGACGGTGTCACACAATGTTTTGTTCTGGTGCGGATACGAGCTGAGAGAGATGGTCCTTTTCTCTCTTTGTAGAACTGATGTGTGTGTGTGAAGTGTTCCTGGCACAGTGAGGATGGTCTCCTTGAGAAGGGGGAAGAGAAATCATGAGTTTCAGAAGCCATCCGCCACCCTGCTCCTACAACCTTCAGCAGAGAGACAGCTACATTCAAGGGTGACAAGAGGAGGAAATGGGCCTGGAAACTTTAAAAGGGAGGAAAGGAGCTTGGTGTCCCTGAGAGAGAAAGCTGATGTGATGCAGGTGGACTCCACCAAAACCACCAAATATGAAAGGGTTCATGAAGAGATGCCTTAGCAAAGGGGGACTAGCTCTGCAAGCTTACTGGAAAGTAAATCGCCTCAGGCAAGATAGAAGTCCTCAAAGGGACATTTACATTTCACTAAAAATAAACTCCAAATCACTTATGGTGATTGGATCTGGGCCCTGATTACTTTTCATCCTCCTCCACGCTCCTGTCCTTATTTGGTAGCTCCAGCTACAAAGTGAGGGAACAAAGTCCTAGCTCTCCCTCTGCTTACAACTCCTTCCCAAACCTTTCCCTATTAGCTCTCATGTCATTCAAGTTTCGGCTAAAATGTCATTTCCTAATAGCTGTCTTCCCTCACCTTGTCTAAAGATGGCGGAAAGGGGGCATCCGCCTCATTGGGTAGATTAACTGAAAAGCAGGAGAATGTGCTTTAAGGTCGGGGGAAAGGCACCTTTTTTCTCCATGATTGCCTGGAATACAACAGGAGCCACACAGAGAACACAGAGCAGAGGACCTAGGGGTCCATACCAAGAGCAAAGCCCAAACTGATGACAAAAACAGATCCAGAGACAGAGAAGCATGATCAGACCGTCAAACCTCAGACGGAAGGTAGGGGAGGGTGGGGGTCAGGGGGAGAGATCAACCAAAGGACTTGTATGCAGGCATATAAGCCTACCAGCGGTTCTCAACCTGTGGGTCGAGACCCCTTTGGGGATCGAATGACCCTTTCACAGGGGTCGCCTAAGACCATCCTGCATATCAGATATTTACATTATGATTCATAACAGTAGCAGCATTACAGTTATGAAGTAGCAACGAAAATAATTTTATGGTTGGGTCACAACATGAGGAACTGTATTTAAAGGGCCAGAAGGTTGAGAACCACTGGAACCAATGGACACAGACATCAGGGGGGTGAGGGCATGAAGGGGGATAGTAAGGGGGAGCTAAGGACACATATGTAATACCTTAATCAATAAAGAAAATTTTAAAAAGGGGGGGATAACAGGAAAAAAAAGTAGGTTTGGGAGGAGTAGAGAATTTCACCCGTTTTCACAATGTCACAAGACCAAGTGCCTCTCTGCCTCTTAGACTAAGAAACTTGGTTTTGTGTGTTCTGTCTTACCACAGAGAGGACCCAGTCTTGGGAACAAACAAGACCTGAGAGGTAATAGGCCAGAACAAGAAATCTGGACTCCATAAACTCAATGTTTTCTAAATCTTCATAATAATGCTATCCCTTAGTTTTCTATAAAAATTCCACGTGTCTGTATCAAATTTAAAAAAATAAAAAACCTTCTTTGCTAGAAGATGTGCAAGTAAATATTACGGTGCCACTTGTCCCACTTGTATTTTTTATTTAGCATTTATGGAGTAACTTCTATGTTTCTAAAGATGACATAAAAAAGAAATAACAGTTAAAAGTCAAATCTTCATCTCAAAATGTCCAAAGTAACTCTCTGAACACATTTCCTCTAAAATTTGTGAACTCCATGAGCACAGGGGAGTGCCTCTTTTGTGTAACTATCCCATAGCACTGGTGCTGGGCTGGTTCTCAGTGGCCTTTAGTGATTGCTTATTGCACAAATGAAAGGTAGGGATAGCATGGAAATCACTCTTTTCCTAATGACCAGGAATAGTGCCATCCTTGGCTCTGGTTCAGGCATAAGACAGAACCAGCATAGTTAAAACAAATCAAATAGGTAACTCAGGAGAGAAAGGAGCTGAAAATGTTGGGCATTTATTCTCTGTTCGAGGTGTTCTCTCGCATAAATTCTTTTATGAAACATTTTGGAGTTATTTTCTTGCCAGATCTGCCAGTAAAAAAAGATTTTTGTAGAATTCACAAATTGCTGGGAATTTGAGGAGTGAGTAGCTGTTTGAAATGTCTGGGGGACAGCAAGTAAGCTTTCAAAGGTGAGAAAAAGTTTAAGAAGAAGAGGTGCTGGGGAAATGGCTTGTTTTATTTCAGGCTGATGAGGCGGGTCTGTTCCAAGGCACACTCAGACGGCATCCTGTTGCAGTATTTAATGTTGACTGTCTCATTTCTGATGCCGAGGAGATTGTCAAAGAAGTTAGATCTTTCTGTCAGTGTGAGAACAAGTAGCTAAATCATGTGTGAAGGTGACAGTGAACTTCTATGTTGCCTGCGTACCCCACCCAATCCTTGCGTCAGGAAAGCTCATTCTGTTTATTTACCCACGTAATTGATGAGTAAATAAATTAATGAATACTTCTTCAAAGCCCAGAGATTTATATAGGAATACACAAAATTTCCATGCCATGATACAAAAGCCCATCAGATAGATAGGCTTCTATTAGCAGGCCCCTTTTTAAAAAATAGAAGATTAAATTTAAAAGAGGGTAAGTAACTTGGGACTAATTGGTCCTCCTCATCGTGTGTGTGTGTGTGTGTGTGTGTGTGTGTGTGTGTGTGTTTGAACTAATGGGTATTGTTAGGATGAAAAAAATTAAAAGACTATCTTGGGCTTTGTTGTGGAATTTGAACATCTTAACCCTGCACAATTTCCCAGGTGCAAGTTAGCATAAGAACTCCATCTCCCCAGTTGTGTTGTCAGTCCCAAGCTAAATGTGCAAGCTGTAGCATTACAATTTCTAGATTGTGTTTATCATCCAGCATGTTGTGAATGCCTGTTTCATGGGCTCTGATATTACCGAATTAACATTTGCAAATTGGGTTATAAGAGTTTTATTAGCTCTGCTCAGATGAGAGACTCAAAGTTGTAATTCCCATTGTTCAAATAAGAAAATCCAAATAGGGCCGAAATAAAAGCCCGTATAATACTTTACCTACATAGTTTCATTACAAGCATGGTTGGAAGGCTTCTCTAACATTCTAACATGCTTTCTGGCTTTCATGAAGGAAAAGTACTTAAATGCAAAATAGAGTGTTTACAAGACAGCTCAACACGACGATGGCATTTATTCATCGTGTATGTGTTTATTTCCTGGGACCCGGTGCTCTTTACCTTTTAAAAGCAGTCAGTTAACATGCTTATTAAGAAAACATATAAACATGCTATCAAATTATTTATCATATTACCTGTTATTCCAGAAAGGTCACAGCCACCACTAAATATTTCTGTTATGTTCAAAGAATACAAAGCTTCTTTGAAGTCCAATTTTTGTTCTACTTTAAATCTGTTTAAAAACAAGAAAGAAAGAAACACTGTCTGCATTTGCTACTTCCAATTTGTTTAATCTATAAAGTGGTTGACTTAGAAGAAATCATATTGTGAAATCTTTTGTTTGCATTACCCCAGTTACATTTCCTCACATTTCCACACACCATATTTCCCCCGCTCCACTCAGCCATTCTGGGTTACTAATAACTTGTTTTCCAGATAAATAGTTGGTGGAAAGGGGGAAGAGAACACTCTACTTTTTGAGTAACAATTACCCGACTAAACAGGGTGAGCGTTTTAAGTTTCCAATTGCTTGGCTCGTTCCCTACAAGTTTGAAGCTTCCCCTCCAGCAACCATCTACACTCAGGTGTTTTTCACACCATCCAAGACTCTTCCTGGCAGATGGCCATGAGGTGATGAGAGGAGGACAGGAGCCAACAATCCTTGGAGGGAATTGTTGGCTACTGAGGTGCAGCAAGGCCTTAGTCACCTATTTTCCTCCTCCCCATCCATTGTCATAATTGAGGTGACTTCCTTCTGTTGTGAACTCACCTAATATCTTTTCAATAGGCCCAGGAAGTGATGTAAAACATTGAAAGGGAACAAAATATCTTCCAAATGAAATAAAAGATAAAAATTATAGGAGAAAAACAAAAATGCCCACTACTTCTGATTCCTGGCGGCACCCTGGGAGGCCAAGAGAGGCCTCAACCCATTCAGGTCTTTGTCAGGGAATGAGAAGGAATTGACCAGCATGACAGAAAGATTCAGCAAAGCACAGGAAGTTTATTAAAGCGACAGATCACACTCGAGAAGTGAGGGTGGGCGACCTCGGAGAATGAAGAGTGCCAATGGGTCTGGGCGGAAGGTCTTTATTAAGCGCGGGCCAGGGTGGTCCTCTGCTTCTGAAGCTGGTTGCCAGCGGGAATCACACTGGTCTCTCCTCTCCAGCAATTTCTTTTTGGTCCTCCCAATGGGAGGAGATTGGGGAGAAGGAAGCAGGGAAACAGGTGGTCTGTGAGGGTCCTGTCTGTGATGTTCCAGATAAGATGGAGAAGGGGAGGGCTGGAGCTTGAGACTTTTGTTCCCTGTTCTAACTTTCCTGCCTCGTTTCCAAAGCAGGGCCATAAGTTAGGACTCCAGATTCAGCTCACTCTCCAAGGTGATGTGAAGAGGGACCTGACACAGAGAATCTCAAAGACTCTTTTAAGCACAGAGACATGATTCCAAGTCAACAGCAATCACTGAACCTCACGTTGGTATTTTAATAATAATAATCCTATATAATAAAAGGCTAGTATGCATTTTAATAATAGTAATCCTATATTATAAAAGCCTAGTATGCAAATTTTCCCCTCAACCAAAGACTGGGAGTTGGACTGCTCGCTATGACATGCACTGACCACCAGGGGGCGGCACAGAACATGATGGGCATTGGCAACGCTGTGCTGGCAGCGGGCGGCAGTGGAGGCACTGCTGGCCTTGACAGGCCCCGATGAGAGTGGGACCATGGCAGGATGGTAGAAGAGGTGAGCGGGTGGTGCCAGGCCAAGGCGGGTGCAAGCAGGAGCCAGGCGGGGCCAGATCATCCTGCAGAGGGCAACCAGCAGCAGTGGCTGAGAGCAGGGCCACCGCCCAGCTCCCAGACTCTGAGGGAGAAAAGGCAGATAGCAATATTAAAATTAACAGGCCCTGATCAGAGTGGGACCATGGCAGGATGGTAGAAGAGGTGAGCGGGTGGTGCCAGGCCAAGGCGGGTGCAAGCAGGAGCCAGGCGGGGCCAGATCATCCTGCAGAGGGCAACCAGCAGCAGTGGCTGAGAGCAGGGCCACCGCCCAGCTCCCAGACTCTGAGGGAGAAAAGGCAGATGGCAATATTAAAATATTTCTTCTAATTATTTTCCTTTCAATGTGCATGAGTCCGTGCACTGGGCCACTAGTAATAATAATAATAACAATAATAACTAATACTCACTGACATTATAGATGCTCAAAGCATCAATTTGCATTTGAAAACCAGATTGGAAACTTTGTTTATGAAAGAAAAGAGTGTGAAGTCCTCAAACAGGGAGCTTTGAATATTCCTACATCAACCAAATTCCCAGACAACACCTGCCCATGTTGTTCTGTCTGAGCATTGCTCTGCCCTGATGAGCATTTGCCCGTGTTCTCAGGTTTGGATACAGAGACAACTGCTCAAGCACAGGATTCTTGCTTAGCTAACAGGTAGGCCACATCTGGGGCTAGAAATTAACTTGGGCAGTCAGTCTAATTAGATCATTGTTTTAATTGCCAAATACTGAACGAACAAGCTTCCTAATTATAAATTTTCAAAACAATGAATATGCTGTGGTAAAATGTACTAGACCTAAATTATTTCTGGTAAAATATTGTGCACTTTTGGAAGATGTTAACTCATACAAAACCCTAGTTCACTGGCAATGGGCACAACGGGCGCGTTCAAATCTACTGATAATGAAAATAGCTTCTTTTATACCAACTGTTTTCAGCTTCTTTCTCTGAACTTCCAACTAAGAAAGATAATATGCAGGATAATGGTTTTGAGGGTTTGTTTGTTTTGCTTTGCTTCATTATCACACTCTATTTTTAAACTGAATGGAGTATGGGCTTCTAAAAGGCAGAGAATAAATGTTCCACCTACAAATTGACTGTGGTTTTTTTTTATAATAACACTGGTACTGCAAGACATATTACAAGTTCCAATAATGCCTAATTATCACCAGAGTCATTTAAGTAACAGTCCTGCTCATAATATAGTCCAATGAAACCTACAGCAATAGAAACCCACTTAACCATTTAATCTACAACCAATTTCTAATTATCCATAATTATTAGAGCCATGAATAGCCACATGTAAAGTAGCACTTTCATTAATATAGTTTATAGTTTTTAATCTTCACATAAACCCCAGGAAGTTAGCATTATTATTCCCATTTTTATTCCTATTAACATATAACAAAAGTGAAGGTTTAAGAAGATTGATTTTCAGGTTCAAGGTCAGGAGAGGACAGAGGTAAGATTCAAACTCAGGTCCATTCCAAGTCAAAGCTAATGTCATAACTCCCATTGCCTTCTAAAAATACATATATAATTCAAAATCATAATATATACATATATATTAGTATATATGTAGTTAACTGTGCATGTGGTTTCATTTTTCCTTTTCCTTGATCTTCCTCTAAACTTGTCAGAAGAATACAGCTAAAGTAAAAGAATGGCAAAAGATTGGATAGACAATCAAAAACTAAATAATCATGAAATGAATGTTTTAGCATACATAAGCAATATCTGTTTGCTTACAAGACATAAGTTGATGGCCAAATGCAATCATTGTCCTTAAAGGGGTCTTACCCAGGTAAAAGCTGCAGAAAAGAGAAAAAAGCACGTGAGAATTTCTGTTTTGAGATGGATTCACTCCTGTCTACAGGCCCTACTGTGGATTGGTTTTGTGCTTTCCTTTTCGTACAAAGCTTTATACCCAGGACTCTTGTTTAATGGAAAAAGCCTTGGTTGGGTCTCCTTTACCATCCCTATCCTTATTATTTGGAAGCCCAGCTTTGAGATAGTGGACTTGATTCATCCTTGGAATGTTCAGTCTTAGAATGAAGCAACCCAAAATTTAAAGCTGCACCCAAGGATAAAAATTTAGTACAATCCTCGACAATGGTGAACCTGGACTATTGTGTCAGTACATAGTAGTTTCTGGTCCCTTTCTAATCAATTACTTTTACCTTGAAGGGTGTGTGTGTGTGTGTGTGTGTGTGTGTGTGTGTACGCACATATGTATGTGTGTGTGAAAAACTCTATTAGTCTCAGGGTTGAATTAAAAATATGTTCCATTACATATAACATTTATCTGGACAAAGTTTAATGTAAACTTGGAATTCCAATTTGTATCCATGTCCAATAGATTAAAGTGAATGAACATTTTGTAATCACTACTGCAGCTGGTCATGACATCTCTATTCTCATACCCAGCCTCATTTTCCCTGAGTTCACTTTCTCTCACCCACACACAATTCACATTCACCATCTTACAGATCCACAGCTGGCCAGGCCTGGGACTGATTTCTAGTTCAGCAAGAATATGATACTTCATGTCCTATGGTAAGAATTCTCTCTTTTCAAAAGTCTCCTTGCACTGCTGCTCCACATCTTTTATCTTGTTGCTCATTCTACCAGTGATCATTTGCTCTGTTCTGTGCTCTCCCTCATGGCTGCCTCGCATTACACTTGTTTTCTGACTCTTGCAATTTTGGCTCTGCTATTTGTTAGCTATGTACCCACAGGCAAGGGGTGTCCCTTATCTATAACCTGAATATCAAAATAGATCTCTATCCAATTTATTGTGGGGAATGAATGAGATATGGTAAAAGGAGAAGCATTTTGAACAGTGTTGACACTGCAATAGATGCTCTATAAAAGTTAAAATTGAGTGAGAATAACAATAAAAACAATAAGAGTTAATAATGAGTACTAACATTTTTTACACATTATCTTATACTAGAGGCCCAAGGCACGTAATTCGTGCAAGGGCCTTGGCACGAATTACATGCCTAGCAGCCCCGGCTTCATCTGGAAGGTCGTTTGGCTGTCTGGTCTAATTAGCATATTATGCTTTTATTATTATAGATAATCCTAACATCAACCTTAAAAAGCATATATTATCATTATCCCTTTTAATAATAAAAAATATTAGGTAAGGTAATTAAATTTATACAGTTAGAAGGTTTCAAAACTCTTGGTCTTCAATATTATGTTCTATTTTCCATGAACTGGTTTCAAAAGTTGAGAAAAGATACTATGAGATGCCACATCAGTAAATATTTTTTTAAAAAATACCTCTCAGAAATAGTATTACTATTGTTTAGTTATTAGTATACTTTTGAAAGAAACTATATATAGTATTTAACAAGTTAAATAACTGGACTGGCCAAAAATTCAATGACAACTTCACACACTCCAGTGTCTTTCTTCTCCACCAATTCCTTACTATTCCCAGTGGAGCTGCCCCCTTTAAACATTCATTACTCAGTTCCCAAATCATTGCAGTAGATTTTTTACTGATCTTTTGGACTTCAGTCTCTACCTCTTTGCCATATCCTGAACATAACTACTATTCAGATTAAAGCAACATGCGTTCATTGAACAGCTACTATTTTTCAAATGTATGCTCTGTGCTGGGGTCACAGAAATAAACTATTCCTAGCTCCTGACTTCAAGAAGTTTACAGTCCAGTGAGGAAAGCAAACAAATATAACTGCTGTGCAGAAATAAACACAAGAACAGGGAGAACTTTTCCCACCAGGGAGAAAGGAAGATGCTGTGGGATCTTGTGTGAAGACTTCAAAAAAGCTTTCAAAAACTCAAACTTTGTTTTAAGGACACATAGTAATGATCCAGAAAAATGGAGGTAGGGGTAGGGGTGATAGAGAGTTGGGAAAAAAAAAGGAAAGAGTTCAGACAAGCTATTCAGCATGAACAAAAACTATTCCTGTAAAACACTGCCTTAATACTCCATTATCCTACTTGGAAATTTTCAGTAACTCCCCATTACATGCAGGACTTACCCATCTTGATTCTTCTAAAGCCCAGTTCAAGTTCTTCCTCTTTCATGAAGCTTTTGTTTACAATTCCAGTTTCTAGTGCTTCTTGTCCCCTCTTCTCTCTCCTTTTTAATAAACCTGGTGCTTATTGATTATAGCATTTCTTTTAGAATTTACTGTGCATTGCTGCATATTGTTAGTAAATTTCTCATGCAAATCCTTCATGACTCTATCTATCATCTTATGGATAGGCAACATGTCTATAACTTGGCATCTGTCCTAGTTCCATGTCTAGAGTGCTGTCCCAATTAATCTGTGCTTCTGGGCAGGAGATAAATTTTCTAACAAGTAGCAGAATAATAAGACTGTAAGGCTGTGAGCCAACAAGCATGGGAACTTATCCCATCTCCTAACACTTAGTCAAATGTCAATCAATTTATTTTTTGAATGACTAAGTTTCCTTATCTCTGAAATACAAGATATAACCAAGTCAGAATATAGAACCACAGCATTAAGTATCCTATATAATAAAAGGCTAATATGCAAATAGACCTAACAGCAGAACAACCAAACAACTGAACAACCGAACAACCGGTCGCTATAACATGAACATGCGCTGACTACCTGGGGGCGCTTGTGGAACATGGTGGGTGTCGGCAGCAGGCGGCAGAGCGTGGAACATGGCAGGCACTGGCAGTGGCAGGATGGTGGAGCAAGTTAGTGGTGGGTCACAGGTTGCTATCATCTGGGCAAGCCTCTAGTAGTTACTGAAAATTCTTTGCTCCCATGTGCCGTGGTCCAACCTGGCACTCATACTTGCTGCCGGTGCCGGCGCCATTCCCACCCGCTGCTGGCACTGGAGCCGCTGCTCACAACTG
>NW_006298623.1:489078-504857 GCF_000327345.1 Myotis davidii
GGGGGCTATCGATCGGGGCAGCAGCCACTGCTTGCACTGGCTGATGTTGCCAGCCCCAATTGCTCCACACCATCAGCGGGTGTGAGCAGAGCCAGCACTGTCAGTGCATGGAAGCAGTGGTGGTGGTGGGAGCGGGGCTGCCAGAAGACTGGGGACCAGGGGCTGCTGAAGGAGGGGATGGGCGGGAGTGCGGAGAAGAGGCTGAGACACACCCCTGTGCCCACCGCAGCCTCCTGGCAGTGGCAGGATGGTGGAGCAAGTTAGTGGTGGGTCACAGGTTGCTATCATCTGGGCAAGCCTCTAGTAGTTACTGAAAATTCTTTGCTCCCATGTGCCGTGGTCCAACCTGGCACTCATACTTGCTGCCGGTGCCGGCGCCATTCCCACCCGCTGCTGGCACTGGAGCCGCTGCTCACACCTGCTGAAGGCACCTGGCACCGGTCCAGATTGGTTGGTGCTGTCAATGCGTGCAAGTGGTGGCTGCAGGCCCCGATTGCCCCTGAGGGCTTCTCCACCTCCCCCTACTCCTGGGGGGCTATCGATCGGGGCAGCAGCCACTGCTTGCACTGGCTGATGTTGCCAGCCCCAATTGCTCCATGCCATCAGCGGGTGCGAGCAGAGCCAGCACTGTCAGTGCATGGAAGCAGTGGTGGTGGTGGGAGCGGGGCTGCCAGAAGACTGGGGACCAGGGGCTGCTGAAGGAGGGGGTGGGCGGGAGTGCGGAGAAGGGGCCGAGACACACCCCTGTGCCCACCGCAGCCTCACAGCCCACAGTTCCTTTCAAGGTGCACAAATTCATGCACTGGGCCCCTAGTTAAAATATAAATGCTAAATATTTTACAAAGTTAAACTGCTATGTAGATGGAAGTTACTTGTTTATTTACCTTACGTACATGTATTAAATGATCACTTTTGCCCATATACATAATCATAAAAACATGTACAGAGAAGAATTTGACATAACTCAAATGTATGTTAGACTCTTCAACCTGAGGAAATTTGACTATTAATGTTTATAGGATCCCATATTACATTTAGACAAAGAAAGATGATTATTTTAGCTGCTATCCAATCGCAGAATAATGTCTAAAATTAGATATCTGGTGTGTTACTCATAATAAACACTAGAAAATACCCTAGTATTTTTTTAGACTATATCTTGTTGCTCTTGATTCTTAAGTAGTATACATCAAAAAGGGAAAGAAGTGTTTCTTAAACATAACTAGTCACTCACATGCTCCTTCCTACTATTATTTATATACACGTATTTATAGATTAACTTTTCTCTCTTTAGCATTTACTAAATTTTGCTACCAAAGAGGCTTTATTTTGACTTAGACTAACGGAATTTATTATAGTTGGTGTTATGGGCTGAACTGTATCCCCTCTTTGTATGTTGACTCTCTAATCCCTGGCACCTTATAATGTGACCTCATTTGGAAATAGGGCCATTGCAGATGTAATTAGTTAGGTTGATATCAGACTGGAATAGAGCAGGCCCTTAGTCTATTGTGACTGGAATCTTTATAAGAAAGGAGAATGCCACAGGAAGAGGGATGACCACGTGATGACAGGCATCTATAAGCAGAACAACAGCAAAGATGATGGGTCACCACCAGAAGCTGAGAAGCAATGAAGGACTGTACAGAGTTTCAGAAAGAGCATGGCCCGGTAACCACCTTGATGTTAGCCCTCTAATCTCCAGAACTGTGAGAGAATAAGTTTTGTTGCTTTAAGCCATCTTGTTTGTGGTAATTTGTTACAAGAGCTCAAGCAAACATATCTGATTAAATTGTTTCAGTTTTACCTAAATCTTCATTAGTTTGAAACCATAATGCATCCATTCAGATATAAAAGAACCACAGCACTGAATAATAAAATATAAAATTGTCAGTCTACTCAAAAGTATTTACTGAGCCTGTGTAGGGCATCAGAACAGAGGTTGGAGAGAGAAATTCAGATTTTAGAGACATGATAATAAAGGACAAATAAAAAAGAGAAGAACATTGAAAATAAAACTCAGATAAACATTCTTTAAGAGCAGAAAGAAAAAGGGGGAAGATAGGGAGCAGGAAAGTTTAACAGAGAGAGAAAAATAAATAGAATAGTGCCACAAAGGTTAAAAAAATATTTTCAAGAAAAGCAGAATGGTTAATAATATTTGGATAAAGAGCCCAGAGTTAGGATGAGAAAATAGGCTATGTCTTACTCCAGGACATTATAAAAGGTAGAAGGAGAGATGATTAGCAAAGACAGACACATTTTGAGGTAAAGGGTAGAGTGGTGAGTTTGTACGATGATCTGCTTTCTTTAAAAAACAGGAAGTTGAGACATATGTTGCTTGTAAGAGAATTCACATAAAGTAGTGCATGTAGATAGAATAATGGTAAAATTTTGATGTGGTGTGGGTAAGTCTTATAAATGTGGAGTCCCAAGTTCCAGCCTTGGTGAGGCCAGAAGTGACTGCTTTCTGGGTTTTGCTAAACAAAATCAGTAGCTGAGCAGCAG
Source organism: Myotis davidii (assembly GCF_000327345.1). NCBI lineage: Eukaryota > Metazoa > Chordata > Mammalia > Chiroptera > Vespertilionidae > Myotis > Myotis davidii. Next base: position 491,587 of record NW_006298623.1, read on the forward strand.
CAGTGGTTTTTTAGTGGATTCAGGATTGAGACTGGTTGGGGAGAGAATTGAGAGCGATAAAGACCTGAGGACAAAAACACTAAAAATGGTTGATGAGAGAATGGTTGAAATAACTAGGTGGATCTTGATTAAGTGGAAAAGAAGAGAAAAGCCAAGAGGTTTAAGAGACCAAGTGGCAGGAAGAAGGGCACACAGACCACACAAGCCTTGATGAGTTTGAAGGGAAAAAAAAATTATATATATATCCCTAATATGCAAATAGACCTAACGGCAAAACAACCGAACAACCAAATAACCAAACAACCAGTTGCTATGAAGTGCATTGACCACCAGGGGGCACATGCGGAACATGGTGAGCATCGGCTTCAGGCGGCAGAGCACAGAACACAGTGGGCGTTGGCCACAGTGGGATGGTAGAGCAGGTGAGCAGGGGCGCCAGACCAAGGCGGGGTGCTGGTCACTGTCATTGGGGTGAGCCTCTGCTGGTTACTGAAAATTCTTTGCTCTGGCACAGCACCATCCTGCCCAGCACTCACACCTGCTGCCGGCACTGGCTCCGCTTGCGTCTGCTGCCAGTGCCAGAGCCACCGCTCGCACCCGCTGCCAGCACCCAGCACCGGCCCCGAATGCTCGGCACTGTCAGCAGGTGCAAGCGGCGGCTGCTGGCTCCAATCGCCCCTGAGGGCCTCTCCACCTCCCCATGCTCCTGAGGGGTGATTGGGGGCAGCAGCCACTGCTCGCACCAGCTGACAGCACCAGCCCCAATCACTCCACGCCATCAGTGGGGGCTGGCGCCATCAGTGCATTGAAGCAATGGCAACAGGAGCAGGGCTGCCAGTAGACAGGGGACCCGGGGACCTCAGTGAGAGGGGCCGAGTGGGGGCGGAAGGGATGGGCCGAGACCTGCCCCTGTGCCCACTGCAGCCTCTCTGCCCACAGTTCTTTTCAAGGTGCACGAATTTGTGCACTGGGCCCCTAGTTAGAATTAAAAGGACAGAATATAATCTATTAGGCGTCTGTTTCTTTAAAAATTCAGATAGAGTATAAATTGATTTATTTGGACATATCTTATCTCTGAGATCTCTCCTTTCTCCTAGAAGTATAATATTAAGACACTAGAGGCCCAGTGCATAAAATTCATGCACTGGTAGGGTCCCTAGCAGCCGCCAACTGCCAGCTGGGTACTCCCTCCCTTCCCCTGGCCGCCCGCCACTGCTGGGGCCTCCCTCCCTTCCCCTGGCTGGCCCCTCCCCTTGGTTGAACTCCGGATGGTCGAGGGGGCAATTTGCATACTATGCATTTATTATATAGGATTATTGCTTACTGAGCATGCCTTTGCAATTTCCATTTTGTACTGATTATGTAAAACTGACCTAGGAGTCTATGTATAATTCAATGACTGTTAGAGCATTGTCTGTCAAAGGTGATTTAGCATGTCTTTTAATTATATAGTATCCTAAGTGTTTAGGCATTTTATTTTTCTTAAACATAATAGAAGATAAATATTTTAAATTATAATCATAGAAAATGAGAAAAATAACTTTGTATAATAAAAAATAATAATTTCTTTTAATCCTAGCATTCTAGTTTGAAGAGTTACATTTCTTCATACGTTTGAGAGAATAGTGGGGCACTTAACTCAGTCCTCATGGCAAAGCAATGCTGGCAATGTGCAGACCTACCTTTGTATCCATAACATGGAGTAATACTTCCACTTGCATCCTCCTTTTCACTTCTGTCTGTAATCTTTCCAAGCATTTATTATTGCTGAGCCGATGGACTGAATTCAAATTCCTTCATAAGTGAAAACACAAGAACCAGAATAACAAAATATTACCAACCTAGGGAGGCTTATTTCCACTTCCTCTTCTTGCATCTCAGAGAACCATTTCAAGATTAGATCAGCAGTAATTTGTTTTTCCATGTCTTCTATGTTCACCTCTTCTGCAGGAAGTATAATGATTAAACTGAACTCATCACCTTTATAAGGTAATTCCAAAACCTGGTACTTCATGGAGGATTCCGAAAAATAACCTGCAATAGAGAAAATAAAATGTGAAATATACTTGGCAATCCCCAAAGCCATGATTTAGAGGGTCATTCCCCGCATTACCATATTTTGTTCTCAAAAGAGCCTTCATCATTGGAATTTTGACTGTTGCACCATCTTTCTTAGTGAAATTCATCAGTTCTGTGCCCTCTTTTCTGAATTTTTGTTTCCAATCCCCCTTGAAATAAATAGCGTTCACCAGGATAAGCCGAGTCAAAGGGCCAAATTCTTCCCCTGAAAACATGCCTTTAATTTTTCCTGTAAAGGGAGTGGAAGAAGAGGCAGGAAGAAATACGCAATAACTTAGTGGAAATGCTTTAATCAAATTAAAACAAATATTTATTTTGCAGATCACTTGTGAACTGCTTCTTACCTAAACATAGCAATTTTGGAGGTAAAGAGGGGCACTATTACATATTTTACTTAGAAATAGCTAAAAACAGGATTTCTCTGGGAAACAGGAAATACAGATCATCTTAGGCAAATTTGAACTGACCTAGTAATGAACTCTCTTTAGCAAGATTATTTCTATAAATGGCTTTGCAGACAAAAAGAACAAAAACTCAGTATCCCTTCCTGCGTAGCCACTGGTATTTTCAAAATTTATTTCAAGGTCCTCCACTAGGTCAATCAGGATTACTAAGTTAATGGTACACTCAACCTTCTACTCTTGCAGCTACAGTCACTGACTATTGGAAGAGACAAGTATGGAGCTGCCGGAATGATTTTCTTTCTAAAAAAACAGAAATGAATATTTTAAAGTTATGAGACAAAAGCATGATTGGGTGCCATGGAGCTGCCTAGGGATGTGGACACAGCTCACCATACCCATCTCATGTTTTCAACAATGGTTCCCTAAATGAGGCTTCCCATAAAGAAGATAGTAGCATCTTACACTATCACAATTTTTATAGCAGAATAAATAAGCAAAGAAACAGACTGTTGTACATTGAGGACCAGGTGTATGCTTGTCGCTACACATACAATAATCCTGAAATTTTAATAACATCCTCATTTTAAATGAGACATAGCTTAGAACCTGTTAAAACTTGAACTCAGATGTATAACTTTAAACTTGTGTTCTTTCTATTGTGCCATGTCGTAGACCCTTTGGAATTTTTGCTAGCTTGTGTTTAATTTAAAGTTAAGATGACCATGTTTATAATAGGACTACCAACATTTATTATTAAACATTAACACATCCAATGAAAGATGTATTAGTTATTTATAGTGTATGTGGGGGTGGAAGCATTTAGGATTGACAGATCTAATATCTGGCCAAAGATATTATTCCTGTTGTCATACTTTAAAAATCTATACTTAACAAAAATTATGATTAAAATTATTCCATTAAGAATTCCACAAATAGGTGTCTTTTTTAAAAAAAGTATCTGTGTACTTTTCAAAGCAGCTCACAATTTCTCTCTCGGTTTTACAACAGAGTATCAATTTGAATAGCAGGGAAGAGAAATAGGAGATTTACCCCTCTGGGCCAGTTTAGTAGGAAAATATTCAACCTTTGTTTACTTTAAGATATTAAAACCCATGAATACAATGTCAAATAATGATTTTATGAAAATGGGAAACTTTACCATCTGTTTTGCTTTCTACCCAGGTATTTATTGTCTCTGCACAAGCCTTTGCATTCTGAAAGTCCACCAGTTTTATGGCACTCTGAAAAAATTTCTCGTTGCCATGGAGATACTGTTCTTTCACAGTGAATCCTTCTTGAAGGTAGAGGGCATTGGCAAGATTAAATGTAAATTCTTGTTTTTTCTTTGAGATGGCAGAGAAAAATGACTTCAGTGCAGAAAATTCTTCTCCTAAAAAATAATTACAATGTATACTGACATATTGAAAACATAAAAACAACAGCTTTTCAGCTTTGCTTCTAAGCAATCTGATTCATATAACTACTTTTATGCACCCTTAGGTATAACTAATAATCCTTTCTAATTTAGTATAAATATTTTAAGCATTTCTCTCCTAGAATATGCCTTTCCTAGAGAAATCAGATCTTAATAGTAAAAAAAACATAATGTCTGTGTAAAATTAAAATTTGTGTAAAACCAGAATACACATTTAAATAGTCTGAAGGAAACGCTTTATAGTTAAATTTAGCTTATTTTTAGTTGTTGGAAATTTATATTTAGAACTTCATTTTTTACATGATATATGATATTTATAAAAGGATAATGCTAATGGATGCTGATGGGGGATATGACAATGATTAGAATTCTCTTCAATGTTACTTTTATTTCAGCTTAAGAATTACTCCCTTATGAACAACTGTACCTGTCCCAAGATTTGAAATTTACTAGGCAACCCATATAATCATCTCTAGAGTTGCATAATGATCAAAATTGCCTATTCTTCAGGTTCATGAATCTGTATAATTTGATTTTCTACATGAACAATAAAAACCTTTAACCATCCCAACTATAACTACTAACCAAATGAGTCCATCAAAATCAGCTAAGACTCACCACTGGCCTATTATTTATTTATCATTGGATCATCCTGACCACAGTGTTGTCAGGAAGGTGTATGTGCCTATGAGAGTATTCTGTGATTTTTGCTCAGTGACTTCCTATTCATTACCAAAGGGTCCCAATATTTTTCATTCCCTTCTGCCTTCATCCTGAAACTCCATCATGTAGTCTGGGAACTGTATTTCAAACCAAAGGCTTATTCAGGGCCTCTGTTATATTTTCAGTTAAATACTGAAAATACCACTTTTATAGTGTTAAAGTTGGATATATATAATTCGTTTCTATTGAAGCAACATAGATAGTTTACCATTGTAAGAATGCCCATTGACTAAAGAGATTTAAAAATTATTACTGAGAGGAACTTCTCAGTGTCTACTGGACATAGGCATGTGTGTGTATGTTTGTGTGTGTATGTTTGTGTGTGTATGTTTGTGTGTGTGTTTGTATGTGTGTATGTTTGTGTGTGTGTATTTTTGTGTGTGTGTATGTGTGTGTGTGTGTGTGTGCATGTAAACCATTTATCAGCTCATAGGGCATCTTTGTGTGAATAGGAACAGATGCCTTTCCTGCGGGGCTATAACCCCATGGCCTCTCATCTTGTCCAGCCGAGTGGAGGCTCCATTTCAGTCCCTACTTGCCTCTCTTTGCTCCTCTCTTGTGTAGCTACAGCTTACACCACCACACAGGGGGCTCTGGAAAGTATATTACATTATATTTCAAACTATAATTCCCCATTTATGAACACACACATGAAAGATTTTACATATGAAAACTTCATCTGAAGAATTTGGGTAATTCTCTACAACCCTGGAATGCCTTACATAAAGAAGGGGAAAAAGTTCATCTATTTTCCCTGCTTATGCAGTGATTTCAGATGCAATCATTTCTTGTTATTTGAAGCCAAGAAAAATGGCTCAATAGCCAGGAGGCTACAGAAAAGACTTCCTGAGTGAAGGCATGAGAGCTTCTCTAAAAGAATTAAGGTCAAAAATAAAGTGGCAAAATTTGAAACCAGTCTTCAGGAACTTGTTCTTCATCTTTAAAGGAATGGGGGTAGAGGTGGCGGGGGGAGGAGAAGGGAAGAAAAAAATACTTCCAGCTCATTTGTCAGAGCAACTAGATTTATGTCATGTACTTAAGGTCCAAGACTGTGTGACAAACAGTCAGTTGCCCTTTGATAAATCACTGGACTCAGAAGTCAATAAAAATCTGTCACCAAGTAGTACAAGTTTGGAGGAGAATATAAAGTTATCTGCAGTACAAATTTGACTTAATTTACAGTTTAATAACCTCTTTCAGCATAGAGAAAAAAAGAATACATATTCATGGCTCCTAATAAGCTATGAAAACAAGTTTAATTTCCTAAAATAGAGCCACAGAAAACCTACAAGCCATAGGGTGAATATGACGTTTAGTTTGATTGTACCAGACCTCCAGAAAATGTTCTAAACTTTAGTACATGTTTACTTCTCTTGCTATGAAGGGCCCAAAGGCCAATTGTGAATGCAATGTGACAGATCCAAAGATGAAAACAAAGAGGGTTATGGGATTGTAGATTATTTTAGCCAAAAGGGCCATATAAATCATCTCATCCAAAGTCCTATTTTTCTAGGGAGGAATCTAAAATCCACAGAGATATAGAAACTTGAGAGGTGCCAAGTCCCAAGGTCATTTGATTGCAGAGCTGAGTCAGGAATTCATGCCTACTGTCTGGTTCCATAACGCTCTTGTAATAAAGAAGCACCTTCATATTAGTCTTTGATTAGTAAGCAAAATTATTACAGGCAGAGAAAACTGCAGCATTATCAGTGGTTCAGTAAAATGGGGAAGGTAAATTCCGGGCAGATGTCTTGGCAATGGGGGAAAGGAGAACCGAGGACACTGAGAGCCCCCGTGGGGGTGGATGCCCATCTGTAGAATAAGTGGGGTGTTCATGTGAAACAGATTGCAGCATAAAAAGTGAACTATAGACTGATTCAACAGAGTGCGCCTTTTGATAATCACTGGGAGTGAAAGGCAGGGCCAGGGCTAAGGTGAGTGGATGAGACACTTTCCTTGAGAATAAAATTGAAGGAGATGCCAACAAACTCAATAATTAAGATAAATAATACCTGATTGTAATGTATAGCTTAGAAATTAGTATTGATTTAAATAAATTCATGATGAGCAAAATAATAAAAACTGTAAATAAAGACAGGATCATTATTAGTGATATTTCTTTCTGCCTTGGGTTCCAATATGGCTGTTCCAGGAACTACCTTCCTACGTGTCACACTCTTCCCCTATCCTTAGTGCCATTTTGTTCTTCTTTCTCTACACCCCATTGACATTATATATATTATTGATTTCAGAGAGGAAGGAAGAGAGAGAGAGAGATAGATCCATGATGAGAGAGAATCATGGATTGGCTACCTCCTGCAAGTTCCCTACTGGGGATCAAGCCCACAACCTGAGGCATGTGCCCTTGACCGGAATCAAACCTTTCAGTCCACAGGCTGACGCTCTGTCCACTGAGCAAAACCGGCTAGGGCCCCCATAAACATTTTATCCACCTTCTTGCACTCTCACTGCTTTTTCCTTAATTCTGTCTCTTTTTTCTTTACTCTTTTTTATTTTTCAAACCTTTACCCTTTGGGCTGATCTTCCTTTTCTTTTTGCAGCTTTCTTCCATCAGTGCCCCCCTCTCTCCCTGAACAAAGCATAACCGAAAACAAGCTTGTTACATCTTATTATATGTGTTAAAATGTTAATGCTTAATTGTCCATCAATATTCTTCCAAAAAATACAGGAATTTTTATTATTGTTCTTATGATCTATAACCTCCCTGAATCATTTCCAGAATTAATTCTGGGCAAGTTACTTAACATTCCTTTGCCTTAGTGTGCATCAGTGTTATGTCTACCTCTCAAAATAATTGTGAAAATTAAATGAGACCATATAGATCAAGCATATAAAACAGTGACAGCTAATATATATGCATATATGTGTTTGACAGTGCCATCATTATTACTATAATTATTATCACATTCACAATCCTGAGTTGTTAGAACATCTGTGTTTCTCTGTAAGATTAAACCCATTTAAAATAATTTAGATTTTTGGAGGCTCTAATTTAGTAGTTCCTCATGGAATCAACTTTACATATCTTCATAAATGTTCTATTAACCTTCCAAAGCAGTATCATGTGATTCAAATGTTTCTGGGACTGTGTAGTGGGATTTGCTGAAATTAATATAGACAGCCAAGGCTAAATCTGAAACGTAGTGGCTTCCTTTTACATTATTCACAAAGGGAAACTCTTGCAATTAACTTGACTCTCACCAACTTTTTCACATAAAATTTCCTTTGTTTAAAATGATGTAGATAAAACCTTGTAAAGAAGAAAAACAAATTCCTCAATAGAACTGTTCTGTGCTAAGGCAATATACTGAAATTAGTTGTGCTGAATAAAGTCCCAAATCAAAGGCCTGCGTGTTTCCTCTAATGTTCATGACATATTATCTGAACAGAGATGTAAAAGTTTAAAATTAGAATTATTACAGAAATTGAAAGTACAAGGTAGCCAGGGAAATGGGGTGCCAGCACTAAATGTTAGGTACACTAATGCAGATAAACCTTTGGGAGAATCCAAAACAACAACCACACACATGTACAAAGGCCTCTGAAAGGTGTTTTTGTGTGTATGTGTGTGTTCTTTTCCCAACTTTTCTTTAAAAACTATTAACTAAAGAAACTTTTAAAATGTATACATTAATGCTTTTTCTTGGTCTCATTTAAGTGCAAAGGTTAAATTTTACTTAGAAAACTAATTTTAAAAAGCTAATGAGATAGACATAAACACAAAGATTTCTGGGTGAGGATGCTCATCGAAGCATTTTTATAGGAGAAGTATTGGAAATAACCTAATGAAGAAGGGTTGAGTAAGTAATGATATGTCTTTAAGAGGCAATAAAAGGCAATAATAAAAAATTATATTCTGAAGCAGTTGTACGCTATGAGAAAATGATCACAACATAGTAAGCGATAATGGAAGAGTATTTATGTGTACACTAGAGGCCCAGTGCATGAATTCGTGCATGGATAGGGTTCCTCAGCCTAATCAGTGATCGGGAGCAATTGGGGCCGACCAGAGATGTCTTGCCCAGTCCCAATCAGGGCCCATTGGGGCTGGTTGGCTGGGGGGAGGGACCGAAGGAGGTTGGCTGGCTGCAGGAGGTTGGCTGGCTGTGGGAGGTTGGCTGTTGGAGCGCACTGACCACCAGGGTACAGCTCCTGCATTGAGTGTCTGCCCCCTGGTGGTCAGTGCATGTCATAGCTCCCATCTGGTCATAATGGTCGCTTAGGCTTTTATATATATAGATATACATGTATGGGTAGATATATGAGTATACACAAACACACATATACACAAAACTTATTCTCAGTTAATTAAAGCTATCTAAAATGGGGCAGAATAAAATAATCAGATATACTAGTAATCACAATTTTATATCTGTATAGAATTAATTTCTTAATAAATTATTTTTGTAATGTTTTTATTAGGAAACAATTATAAATGAATGGGTATTGTTTACATCATAATTGCCCATTTTATTATAAATTTATACTTTTTGAAACATTTTTTATTTGTTAAAGTTATATGACCATGAACTTCTCTCTAATATTATAAAAATAAATTGGGCCAGATTTCATCTAGTACAAATAATCATATGTAAAAATCTTACCAGTTGAGGTTTCCTGAACTTTTAAAGTTTGTCTTATCTGCTGGTATGCTTTTCCTTTTGCTCCCAGTTGTACCATTCCAAGAATCAAAGTTGTTCCAAGTGGGGAAAATACAACGTTGTCCTTTTGAGATGAACAAACAGCTTGATAAAGATCCACTGCAAATTCAGTATTTCTCTGAGCCAAGGGTTTTGAGGCTTGACTTCCAGAAAAAGTCAATAGGAGACTCCACACGATCTTAAACATTTTGACCTCTGTGCATTAATTCAAACTTATTAGCTTTCAAAGTCATCAGAGTTTATCATCTCACACTCAAAGAAACTTCCTACCTATTAGAATTTTCTGTCTTGTTAGGACAAATTACCCCAAAAGCATTTTACTAAGTATCATCTATTAAGAAGAATAGGCCATGTGCTAATGGTATTTTTTAATATGCCTTTGAGAACCAGTTCAACATATATAGCAGTTTCTTAAAATCAAAAGAAGAATTATGATTCTGGGGGAGTATCAATATAGTAGTATAGTAGTACTATTTTTAAATGGATATATGATACACTTTTTCTATATATTCCCATTGTTTTACATAGAATACTTGTAACTCTGACATCAAGGGAACCTTCTGTCCAGACTACTCTATAGATCAAAAACAGAAATGGAATAAAAAAATGAACACACTCCCGTGTGGTTTTAGACCTATAATATTAAAAAGTTAATGTGTTCTAAATCAATTAAATAATCTGGCTAACTTTTTACAAGAGTAAAAGTTATGGAATTTGTAGAGCTAAATACCCCAAAACCCACATGTAATTTTCCAAAGGGAGAAAAGAAAACTCTGAAAACTATAAACAAAATTATGACCAAATATAAATGGTACATCAATAGAAAAAAAGAGCAATATTTTTTTTAAAAAAATCAAAGAACAATTTGACAAATAACAAATGTAAGAAAGCTGCAATTGAAAACTATAACCGAGTCACAACAACACTAATGACACCTTATTAAAGTGCTCTCCACTAAAATTGCAGAAAATTCAACCCTGGGTACATCTAGAGCAGAGTGAGTTCTTGCAATTTTACCAGAGACTTAGAGGAAAACTGACTCTGAAGGTCTCATAAATTTTACTAACATTATTTTATTCCCTACAAATAATACATTTGAGTAGCCCGTAATAATTCCTAGTCAAATAGATTACTAGGAAGTAATTTTTATTGAGGGTAAAGATAAAAACCTTTGGAATACTGTGTTGTTAAATGTAAATAATTGAATAACTATATTTCTAGAGTGTTTTATAGACCATTAGGGAGGTCACCATGACCCACAGTGAGTTAAAAGTCATTAAGATCACTGTTATATATAAAGATTACCAATAGTCAAATATTCTCCAAAACTAAGCTGCAGAGTCATTATTCAGATATTTCAAATTATTTTCTAAATTATATAGATAAACTCTACATGCTTAGGTATAGAATTGACAAAGAAAAAAGAGTTCTAAGTTCAATCCAAAGAATTGTTAAGAAAAGAATGTTTTGTTAAACTAAAAATATACATACATATATCCCATCAAGCAAATGCTTTATCGAGGAGTAGATTAGTACCTAAGGTTGTTAGTAGTAGTGCAACAATAGTAAAAGCTAACACAAAATAAATTTCTGCATATCATTTTCTAATATATTCACTATCTCAGAAGGTTTCTGTCCAAAATATTAGTTTGTAGATATGCAGTCACAATGTTATCAGTACTTTTAAGTCACCAAGTGGTAATCCATTGGGCACATCTTTATGTTCTTGATTTGTTTTAGAATGATAAACACTATTATGAAGGATGTATTTTTACCCTTATAGTTAAATCAGGAAGTTATCCTCTCATTGTTATTAATAATCTTAATAACTAAAATATACATTCTTTGAGCATCAATTTCTCATAGAAAATTTCTAGGTACTTAGTAAATTATAAGCTCACACAAAATGCTGATTTTAAAAATTGACTTACCTCAGTGGCTTTTGGATCATATCTCATTAGAAATCACAAAGTACTAACGAACTAAACAAACTGACAAATAGTCCTATAAGAATGCAATATTCAAATTTATAGTGACATGTTTTAAGGAGAATAAAAGTAATGCATTAACTTGACAAACTTAAATAATATCTACTAAAGTGAATTGAAATATTAGTCTTACCCTATTAAACACTCACAATTAATATTATTGCATATATACTTCATTCAAGAGCTATTTAATGTTAAGGTACTTACTCAAAATTTGCTTCTGATCATTCATGGTTATGTTATGTCTGGTGAGAAACACTAGTACATGGGACACCTGACCGGTCAAGGCCAACTCTATTTATCTTGAATGTTCCTAGATTAATTCCTCTAAAACCAAAGCAGGTGTTCACCACATTTGAATGAAAGGCCTGATATGATCAGGTTAATGATCAATGATGAAATATGCAAGAGCTAAGAGAGAAAGCAATACTAGAATTTTAAAAGATCATGAAGTTTATATGATTACTTCACTTCTTTTATAATAAGTAGAAGCAGAATTTGGAAAAATGTGCCAGGGCCTGTAAATTTGCTAGTAATTAGCTCTTTTTGCTTCTCATAGGAATCCTACATCAGAACACCAATGTATTCTATCATAAATATTTCCGAATACCTATGACAAAAAGCATAAAGCTGAATCAAGTCCAGAATGCAGAGAGACAAATTACTGCTGCATTTAGAGCTCTCAACAATTCATCAAATTATACAATAGAGGAATTTCCTATGGATAGAAGGCCCATTTGAATCCTTAGGGAAAAATTTGGATATTAAAGAAATATAATCTTTATGTTGAACAAAAAGACCAGATTAAGATTATAGATTTACCAAATTACATCAAGCTATTACTATTAAACATAAGTAATTTGATAGTTAACATTGGTGTTATATTTACCAGTATGTGCTCTTAACATTTTACATGATTTTTTCTACAAACAGTTCATTAATAAAAAGTGGATGCTTAATTGAATAGGTTTTGATCTGATTGTTCTAGTTCAAATCAATAACGTCAATGGCAATCAGATATTAAATAAGTGGCCTCTGAGAAGAGGAGTGGAAAATTTGTTTCAGTAGCCATTAAACAAATATTTACTATTGATTACTAAATGTAATATTATTTCTGATAAAGCTATGAAAACTAAGTAAAATGAATGTATATGCCTTTAAAGGGTTTTTTTGTAAAAAAAAAAAAAAAAAAAAAAAGGTAAGTAAAATGAATGTATATGCCTTTAAAGGATTTTTTTGTAAAAAAAAAAAAGCTTTTTCAAGGATCCCGTTAGCATCTTTCAGTGTCCTAGGGCTATAACTTAATATCAGGCTTGAGAAGCCTGATGACCGATGCCTGTCATAGTATTTAATTTACTAAAATGTTTAATTGCCCATCTAAGCATCTCTGAATGTTTTCTAAATGTTGGGTTGCTCTCTGATATCACTTACTCTGATGTAAGCAAGCTCATTTGCAGCTTTTAATATAACACTGTTAGAGGTTGTTTTCCAAAATCACAGTTATGCAACATAAGACCACAATCATTCTTCTGTTCTACTCTGCAATTCATAAATAATAAATCCAAATGTCTAAGACTATCATTCAATCAGTGCTTTTCTACCCGTGCAGTGACACCAGCAAACATCCATCACGAGTACACTTGGTTACCAAATTACTGTGTCTACAGTGTTCAGGTCATAATGTGACTCGCCCAGGAACAGGCCATTATTTTTCCTTCCAGTGACAGAGACAGACACTCAGTCTTAGTAAGATCATTTAATGAATTTGTTCTGTAATTTCCTTCTGTTAGAGCAGTTCAAGCAGACTGTCCATTTTCCTTTCTTTTAGGGAGTAAAAAGCAGCGGCCATGAATTTCTCCTCCCTGGTTTAAGGTTTTTAATAAGACAATAAAGATACCACAATTGTCCTTAAAATATTACTGCAAACCTTTAAATATTTTTATAAATCTGTTACTTCTGT
>NW_006298623.1:505085-509809 GCF_000327345.1 Myotis davidii
GAGAGAGAGAAGAGACATTGAAAGGTTGCCTCCCCACCATATGTGTCCTGATTGGGGAATCCTGTGCCCGACAGAAAATCTAACCTGCAGCCCTTCAATGCACAGGAGGATGCTCCACCCAACTGAGCCACCCGAGCCAGGGTTGGCACATCCTATTTTAATGTGACAAGTTCTTTTCACTGTAGAAAAATGAGTCTTAAATAATTAAACCTAAATGTTAATTTCAGAAATAGCATATAACGTCTTCAGTACTTTTAACATTTGATAAGTGGGACCCTGCTACCAGCTTAACACAGCTAGATGCTGTGAGCTGTAAAAGAGTAAGACATAATTAAACGTTGTCGTTGCTTTTTCTTTTTGTGTATGTTTTGTTCTTAAGTATTAGAAACAGTAACATTAAAAGATACTCTCATACTTTTCAAAACTCTTTTCTCATTAAATATGCTTGTGAGACAGCTCCTCTTCATTCGTTTCATACAAAAAGCACCAAATTGGGGTTTAGAGATACACACAACTTGCTGCTTTGCACATGCAATCGGCTATAGAGAGGTCTATCTATATCAATCACACAATTTCAGACTAATAACTTCAAACAAAGTATTCTCTAGGGGTAGAGAAAGTAAAATATGTCTAGTAAAATAATTTCTAAATTATTCTAGAAAAACTAAGGGGCTCATTCAACCATTGTTTAATAGACCGTGACATTTTATGTGCTTTCACTTCAGAAAGATGATGGCAGGAGAAGATGGTTGTATTTATTTGTATATAGCTGGCATCTGAAACAGTCCCTTGCATATGCCTTCAATAATTGGATGGATGGATGGATGGATGGATGGATGGATGGATGGATGGATGGATGGAAGGGGAAATGAGTCTTTGCAAACTATTTGGTACCCGTATTACATGTCCTTAACATCTCAATATTCCTTTAAATTTCTGGAAATGTGGCTCAATCTTCACTCTACTATATTGTCAGCAATATATGACTCATAAATCATATGCTCAAAGTTTGAAATGATGAATTGTCTGATCAAATCTCCCAACCAGTGGAAGAATTCTCTGCAATCTGCCTGTGTGTGTTATTCAGCCTCTTGCTGAACATCTCAAAGAATCCTCTGCCCCAAGGCAACATTTTCATTTTAAAAAAATAATTTACATTGAAATACTTTTAAGTTAACAGAAAAGTACTGATATAACACAAAGAACTACTATCTCCCACGCTTCTCTCTCAGTTTCCCCAGTTGACATTTCAGCACATGTGTACTCTATCTATATAACTAATTTTTATCTACCCATCCACCTATCTTTAAAATATGTTTGTATGTGGATACATTTATGCGGTGTGTTGAGTGTATGTGTATAAATATATACATATACACATTATAATTTATATTTTTAACCATTTGAGAGCAAGCTACAAACATAACTTCCTATCTATCACTCCTAAATATTCCATTTTACTGTTTATCTTCCTGTCTAAAACCATGAATTCACACTGATATCTGGAACCTCTAATCCCGATTCAAAATCTCAGAGTTCTTTCTAGTTTTCCTCCTTTCACGTTTTGCAATTACTTTCTACAACAATGTGATATCTAGCGCTCATTATCCTCAATATATTTACTAATTTTATTCATTTATTTATTCAGTTCTCATTTGCTCAATGTAATTACTCTTCCAACCATGCTGGTCATCTCCTCCACTCACCCCCTCTGCCCTCACACCCTTCATTCCCCCCCCCGCCCCTCCCGTTTGACCCCTTCCACACTCTTGGCTCCAGTAAGCATATTATCCGGTGGATCTTCTCTAGGCATCTCCTTCCTTTTACAGCCATACAGTGTGCCTGCTGCCAGCTACTCTGCACCAAGATGGGAAGTGTCAATGGGAAGAGAATGAGACAATTTTTCAGGTTTTAACAGGTATTAGGAAGCAATTCTAGAATCTGCCTTGTTAGAATTATGCTCATTAGTTCTACTTCTTTTGTGCACTACAGCTTTGAAACCTTTGAGGATAGCTTGTATCTCCCATGAATACTCTTTCTTAAACTAGACCTCCCATTTCTTGTTCCTCTTAATATGCTTTCTATGGCCTTAAGCACTCTGAAGGCATTCGTCACAATTCTTTCACATGTATCCTGCTCCTATATTTTCCTCATATGTGACTGTTGCTTAATGAGAAGGAAAGCAACAGACACAAAAGTCACAATGCCAGACTCAGGATGCAATTAATTATAGATGGAATAGGCAACTGTCTTCTAAAAACCTTTCCTCTGCCATCCTCTCCACCAAATTAAAACTTGCTCCACTGATGTTGAAAATTCTGTTAGAGTTAATTTCATGACTTTATAAGTAATGAGAGGTGAGTAAACAGAATGGTGAAGGTCAAAAACTATGATCTCTAGAGTAAAACGGATTTGGGCTCCAATCCCAACTCACCATCAATAATCGGGCACTCTTTTAATGAATACAACTCTCAGATATTAACCTTAAAATAGATATGTTTCATATAGTTATTGTGGGGTTTAAACACAGTAAATTTTTGCAGTTACTGGACAGAGTAGGCCCCTACATGTTGTTAGTTATTTCCTTTATTATTGTGCAAAAGTCTTCTTAAAATTCAAATATTTTGGAAAGACACTTTAAAATACAAATATATAGTAATGTTGTGTGAAAGAATTTATTAATTATTCTTACAGGACAGAATAAATAAAGCAGCATAAGAATACTGGTTGCCTGCCCTGACCATGTGGTTCATTTGGTAGAAGCATTGTCCCATGCACTGAAGGGTCATGGGTTCCACTCCTGGTCAGGGCATTTACTGGGTCGGGGTACATAAAGGAGGCAACCAATCAATGCTTCTCTCTCACATTGATCTCTCTCTCTCTCTCTCTCTCTCTCTCCCTTTCCCTTTCTTTCTCTCTCTGAAATCAATAGAAACATATCCTTGGGTAAGGATTTAAAAAAAAGAATATTGTTTTCCTGATGGAAGATGCTATTTATAAAGAAAAATGGACCAAAAAGGTAAGGCATTGTGTTTCAGAACCAAATATTGTCTACTTGACCTTCCACACAGACTGAGTTCTTTATATAACCTTAGAACCCTTCTTTTCTTGAGACTATACCACTTTGTCTGTACTATGCTACTCACTTTTAGAGTAGAAGTAGAACTTATGCAGTAATTTCTCAATAACTTCATATAAGAGTGCATATAAATCAATAATAACTAATAGAACAGCTGCTACTGACAAGGTCTTATTTCATTATCAGTATCATTTAAAAAACTCACACACAAAACTAGAAAGTATAAATAAGTGGGCATAGTTTCTTAGTTAAGTTTATAGATATTCACTGTGTCAATACTTTCCATGTTTAATTTGAACGAGGCTTTCGAAAAGAAAAATGACCAAAACATTTGTCTATAGAAGCAACCAAAGGTCAGAATGCTTTGTTCTGAAATTGTACATTTTTTATATAAAAACACTTGAGAATAGGTAATACCAATTGATACCATCCCCTCTGAGTCCAATCTTTGTTTTATTGAAAATAGAAAGTGAAAAGTAATGGGTAAGAATATTGTCTGAAAACAAAACTTTCTGAAGTTGAAATATAAAGTAAAAAAGATGGCATTTTTAAAAATTATTTTCTGCATTTCATACACATATTTCATGTGTCAATGAAATATTTATTTTTCTTTCAGTTATAATTGCTTCTTATTTCTTTTTATATTCACTTCACTACTTGTTTCTTGACATAATTGCTTGGCTCTTCTTTCACGATCCAGAAAGTCTTTGGGAAACAGGTTTTTCTCAACAAATACAGCTTTCAAAGCTAAAAAAAAAAATGGTGAAGAAATGACATGTAAATTATATTTGAAAAGGAGCCCAATTAAATGAAATAGTGGGGAGTAAATATTCAAGTTTCACTTTACTTAAAAAGTTGTATGCTTCTAAAGCCTAGAGTTTTATGGGGAAATTTTCTGTTAAGCTTCTGCTATTCCTTTTTTAATTTAAAAGTTAAATTTTAACAGAATTGGTTATAATATATTTATATCATGATAGAGATCCACCATCTAACAGTAGAAGATTACAGAAGATAGTTCTCCATTTTTGTTTTTTTAATATACTTAACAGCTATCAAGGACTCATAAAAAGCCAGGGAAAAATTATTCTGTATTAAAATAAAACAATTAAAATAATCAAAACACAGTTTGACTGCCTGGATGACTAAACAAGTACATCTGCAATCATATTCTTATAAGATGCTTTTTTTCTGTGGCTTCAGAAAAAAAAAAAGAGCCAAATTATCCCCATGAGTGGTAATATTGTGCATCAGCGAGAAGTAGGAGGAAATTGTGCCATGCATTCAAAAAACTAATTTTGGCATTTTCTTAACTTTATCATTTCAGCAAATGTTTATTGAATGTATATTATGCACAATGTTCTGTGCTCAGGCGTAAATGGGGCACAAACATAACTAAGTCATAGGTTTTCTTCCAACTGGTAGAAAGTAGGAACAGTACTCAAATAACCAAATTAATGTATACAGTAGAAGACAATTCTAAGAGGATCCAAGCTATGGAAAGTGTGGTTACGCATATAAAGAGATTATAAAAATATGCAGAAACCAGAGGCAAGCTTTAAGAATTAGATGCTAATTCAGGGGAACTTGAAGTCCAGATAGGATATTAAGTGATAATAAGAACCATGGAGATGAGGAAGGGAGACGA
>NW_006298623.1:510186-511293 GCF_000327345.1 Myotis davidii
CATCACAATTTTTCCTATGAACTTCAATATGGCTGGGTTTGTGCTCACCTGCGGCACAGAATTCATTTATAGTATGGTTCTCAACCTTCCTAATGCCGCGACCCTTTAATACAGTTCCTCATGTTGTGGTGACCCCCAACCATAAAATTATTTTCATTGTTACTTCATAACTGTAATTTTGCTACTGTTATGAATCGTAATGTAAATATCTGATATGCAGGATGTATTTTCAGGGGTCGCGACCCACAGGTTGAGAACCGCTGAAATGTGCACAGAGGTAAATAAGGCTGGATACAAAAGCCCACAGGGACAGGCTGTTTTTAGCAAAAAAAAAAATGGCTCATAGTGTGATTCTTATGTGTGAGCCATTTTTTGCTGAAAGCAGTCTGCCCCTGTGGGTTGTAAGACCCGAAGGCCACACTAATCACAGATCACAAGCACGTATCACCAGGGACCCTTACAAATTTCAAGTTTAAGAAAAGCCAACTCATTAAGCTAATTCATTAAAAGAGAAAATGAAAAAAAATAATCAGCATACCATGGACACAAAGGTATTATAAGCAAAATCAAAAACCAAACATTTTGAAAAGAGCAGCAAAGCTCTTCCTCATGCTGTGGTGACCCCCAACCATAAAATTATTTTCGTTGCTACTTCATAACTGTAATTTTGCTACTGTTATGAATCGTAATGTAAATATCTGATATGCAGGTTGTATTTTCAGGGGTTGCGACCCACAGGTTGAGAACCGCTGAGATGTGCACAGAGGTAAATAAGGCAGGATACAAAAGCCCACAGGGGCAGGCTGTTTTTAGTAAAAAATGGCTCATAGTGTGATTCTTATGTGTGAGCCATTTTTTGCTGAAAGCAGCCTGCCCCTGTGGGTTGTAAGACCTGAAGGCCACACTAATCACAGATCACAAACACGTATCACCAGGGACCCCTACAAATTTCAAGTTTAAGAAAAGCCAACTCATTAAGCTAATTCATTAAAAGAGAAAATGAAAAAAAATAATCAGCATACCATGGACACAAAGGTATTATAAGCAAAATCAAAAACCAAACATTTTGAAAAGAGCAGCAAAGCTCATCAAATACATGGACTGCTA
>NW_006298623.1:512062-523989 GCF_000327345.1 Myotis davidii
GCCTACTAAAGTTATTAGACTTTAAAGATAAAGACAAAATCATTTGGCAGCCAGACAAAATGATCAAGTCACTTAAAAGGAAAGAAATATATATTGCATTAGATATCTTCATGGCAATGATCAATACCAGAGATAGTAGAGCAACACCAACAAAAGAATCAAAGAAAGAATATGTGAGGTATGGATATTATAAGCATGCATCCAAGCCACGCTTTAAATCTGAAAATGACAAATAGTTTCAACATGCGGAGAATTCAGAGACTATTGCTCCTAAGAGTATTTTATAGGAAATGACAGCAAAACAAACTGAGAAATGACTGAGAAAAATTTGGAAGAAGATTTGGTGCTGAGCACAGGATATATTTAAATGTAGAAGTGAGACTCAAATAATGTGGGGTTTAGGCTGACAAAAGAGAAAGTATATGCCACATTTTGTTTAATTAACAAAAACCGGTAGGGTAAGGGAGAAGCTCTATTCATGATAAACCAAATAACAACATAAGCAAATTTAAAACAAAAGTCAGCACAAAGAAAGATAATGTTCTTGAATAAATTATGTAAAGGAAGAGGGATTGGGTAATGGAGAAACATTCATTTTATTGTCACTAAGCATGGATCTAATTGTTACTGTCTTAGAAAAATAAAGAGCTAGAAGAATTATATGAGCCTATGATTATAAAGGTACCACTAGAAGAAATATATAACAACCCTCCAAATAAAAACAAAGAAATAAATTACAGATCCAGTGAAAACCTTAAAGTATATATAAACAATCCTATATAATAAAACCCTAATATGCAAATTGACCTAACGGCGGAACCACCAGAGGAACAACTGGTCTCTATAAGGTGCACTGACCAACAGGGGGCAGATGCTCAACCCCAAGAGGGAGGCGACCAGCAGTGGTGATAGGGGGGCAAGGCCGGCAAGTGGGCAGTGCCAGACCATCAGCCAAGGCAGGTGCTAGCAGGGGTCCCCCGATTGCCCCGACCACTGGTTGCCCCAAAGATGGCCCTGATCGCTGGCCAGACCTAGGGACCCTACCCTATATATTGGGAAGAGTCTCTTAGATTTAAAAATTAAAACCTGGCAAGGATACTCTAACACTGAAAAAACAGGATGATACAGAGATGACATGCATGGACTCTGCCTTGTACATTTTGTGGTTAACCCTAATTCTGACACTTATAAGTGTGTGACAAAGCCAATTACTTAACTTCTCTCTGCTTCAGATTTTCCACCCATAAGATGGGGAAAATGGTACTACTGCCTCAGAAGGATCATGTTATGTACTACTTTTTATAATCAGGGCAAAAAAACGTAGCTGCCCATACAACAGCAAGATGCCTTTCACCTGTATGAGAATTATGGTCACTGGTGCATGCAGCATCCCAGATTGCGAGAGGAATGTCCAACTGTTGGTTTAGGCCTGACATCCCCCCAGGGGTCCCCAATTATGAGAGGATGCAGGCCAGGCTAAGAAACCCCTCCCCCACCCGTGCACGAATTTTGTGCACTGGGCCTCTAGAAAATAGCATAAAAGGATGTGAGAAATAAAAACCAAAATGTCTAACATATCAATTAAGGTAAATGTGATCAATTTCATGATTTAAAAAAAAATCTTTAGTTGGATCAAAAACAAAAACCAACATATTTAAAATAAAGTGATTCAGAAAAGTTTAAATAAAGGGGTTGGGGAAATATCTAGGTGAATCAAAAGAAAGCAAGGCTCAAAATCCAGAATCATAAGTGCATATGAAACCTCCCAAGGGGAAAGCAGGGGAGGGTGGGTGGGAAGAGATCAACCAATGAACTTGTATGTATATACACTTAAGGACACAGACAATGGGATGGTGAGGGGGCCGGGAGGGAGAAGGGAAGAGGTGCAGGAAGAGATTAATGGGGGGAAAGTAGGACCTATGTAATATTTCAACAATAAAGATATATATATGTATATGAAACTCTCCAAGGAAACAGAAACTCATAATCCTGGTTGCCAGAAATAGATGATAATGGGAACTGGACAGATCAGCATTGTGGAAGGGAGGGAGGCTTTTCACTGAATAATTTTTTAAATGTTCTAGTGTTTGAACTGGTGAATGATTGTGTGTGTGTGTGTGTGTGTGTGTGTCTTTTAAGCAAAATGAATCAATCTGGAACTACCTCATAAGCAAAACTACAAATGAAAACACTTTTCATTTGTCTAATACCACAGTAGGAGATAATGTGGATTTCTGTATATTAGCAGTTGATCCTGTCCCATCTGAGTACAGGGTAGCAACTCAGAATCATAAGGTATTCTGAATGCCATAGAGCTCTGCTGAAATTCACTATGGGAACCAAAATGTTTTTGAAATAAACTCTGTCTCACTGGGGTTTGTCTCTAAACTAGATGAAACATTTTCAGTGTAACTAATCAGTTTTCAGGACAATTAAACCAATAACTAACTGATTAGCCCTTGTAAGATCTTGGGAGAGACTATCCTGCTGGTATAATTCTTTTCTTTCTTTCTTTGTCTTTTTCTTTTTTCTTTCTTTCTTTCTTTCTTTCTTTCTTTCTTTCTTTCTTTCTTTCTTTCTTCCTTCCTTTCTTTTTTTTTAGAGCTAAAAGACAGATGTTTAAGAAATGTATATGCGGGAGTGGATCCCTGTTTTCAGAGTCTGAAGCTAACAATTTTGTGATCTTTCTTTAAGAAAAGGAATATAAAATTATAAATATAAAATTATTCATAAAGTGGCTATTTATTTAGAATGAGAAAAATATCTCCATGAATTACTGGAGCTTGGGTTCTTTTCTTCTGAGATCTCTTTTACAAAAGGTACCTGAAATACTCACCTAGAAATGATTCCTGCTTGCATCCTGGCTTATGCTCTTCACCCAGAACACTCTAAAACTCCCAGCAACTTCCCAAACACTTACAAGAATCTTTGTATTTGAGGCCCATAAAACAACATAACCTTCATCGGTGTCATCGGCAACCTCCCTTACATGGCAAAAGCAGTGTAGAAATTAACCTAACACCTTTTAAATGGATAATGATAATCATTTCCTCTCACTATTCAGAAGAGCAACATCTGCTAGGTTAATGGCAAAATGCTTTCATATAATGATGTGAGTCTGCCATGTATTATGATATGTGGAAGAGTCCATTAACCACTTATTGAACTTAAGATTATAAAAGGATGTCTTTAGCCTTGCTCTGATGACTTGTTTTCTTGACGTATTAACTTGGCAAGGCTAAAGTCCCCCGCTGTACAGTTAAATATTTGTCTAGATATTGCTCTGAAAAGATATTAGTGATGTAATAAACGTTCCTAATTAATGTACTTTATTTTTTTTATATTTTTATTGATTTTTTACAGAGAGGAAGGGAGAGAGATAGAGAGTTAGAAACATCGATGAGAGAGAAACATCAATCAGCTGCCTCCTGCACATCTCCCACTGGGGGTGTGCCTGCAACCAAGATACACGCCCTTGACCAGAATCGAACCTGGGACCTTTCAGTCTGCAGGCCGATGCTCTGACCACCAGGGGGAAGACAATCAATGCAGGAGCTGCCCCCTGGTGGTCAGTGAGCTCCCAGGGGGGAGCACCGCTCAGCCAGAAGTATGGCTGAAGGCTGGCCAGCTTTCCTCCTTCTCCCCGGCACATTATCTTTGCCTTTCTCTCTCCTAGACTCCGAGGTCCCTGCTTTTGACTCTGAAACTTGTTTCCTGAGCCCACACAGACCAACTGGCTCACTTTTTTCTACTTCTGTAACTTTCTAAATAAACTTTCTCCTATAATAGGGAGGAGAGGGGGGAAAGATTCTCTTGGATTACCTGGTGAGCTAGACTTAATCAGCTGGAATGCCTCAAAGCAGGCTTCCCTGGGACAGGGGAAAAAAATCCACCACTGGACAACAGTTTCTGCCTGTGCCCTGCTCGCCCATGATCTTCCCTTACTTTTGAACTTCGTCAGCTGTCCGCACAAACCCGTAAGCCAATTCCTCGTCATAAATTTCAATATATAGTCCTCTGATTCTGCTTCCCGGATCCTGACTGATGTGCCTGCCATAAAACACACTGTTTGCAACAGAACAACTGCAAAGGGTAAACTGTTCTTAATGAGACAAATAAACTGGTTGGCCAAGTTTCCTGTGGTTTTGACCGGAGGCTGTTGGATACTGCTTGTAAAGAAATACTTAAATATGCAACTTATCCTAAAGCATCCTTACATTCCCCATGGTCGTAGTTTAGGAACCACAAATATTAGTATCACTATCCAAACTTATCTTCTCCTTAAAGTTACTTATTCATCATCTACCTCTATTCTCCAGATGATAAATTCAATGATTTCAAAGACCTGCTGTGCCTTTATGCCTCATATACCCTTACCCCCAGCATTGTGTCTGGTACATGGAAGGTGTTCAACAAACATATTTGTTGAAGAAATGAAGAAATGAATGAAGATACTTCCAGGCATGCAAAGAGGTGGACTCAGTCCTCACACTTTGGAATTCTTGCATTCCAGAGACTGTGGGGCTCGGCTTGCTAATGGTGACAGAGGGGTGGTTCTTGCGTCATACATCTATATATCCATCCACTTGCCACAACCCACCAAATTCAACCTAGTGCTAATGGTAACATTTGTATTCACTATTTCCTACCTGGGAAAGCCTGATAGTTATACATTCATCACTTCATTTATTGGTTGGCTGCCTGACAAGATTTGTTATAATGATGACAAAAAGGTGTCTTTAAAGTAATGAAAATAAAAGATGTGGTGGTCATGAAGTTACTAAAAGATTTCCACTAAAATGAAACAATTCAGTGATTTTAATGCATCAAAGGTAAACTTTGTCCCCTGATTGGCCACTAAACAGATGAACAATGGTGGCACCTTGCCAAAAGAAGGGACTGGGTGACTATGTAAAAATTGCATTGCAATGGCCAGCTGTTGTTAGTCTATGGGTGCACACTATTCTGAAAACCTCCCTTTTAATTTACATGCTCCATTCTCTTCTAAGTCCTCCAAATAAGTGCTTCTCAAACTTTAATGTGCATTAAAAAATCACCCAGAAATCTTGTTCAAATGCAGGTTGTGATTCAAAAGATCTGCTGCATTTCTACTATGTTTCCAGGTGATGCCTGTGCTATTAGCCACTGCCCACATTTTGATGTCAAGGTTCTCATTCCTAAATCTAGACTCTAGATCAGTATTGCCAAGCTGTCATTCAACTTCGGCCATCATCCAGTAACAGTCAGGGAACAAAGCAACAGAGTGGCAAGGATTCATCATAATGCTGTAATAGTCTCCACATGACTCTCAAATTATTAAGGATAATGCTATACATCCCTTATTATTGTACAGAGTACTTTCAGTGTCCCAAACAGTTTTCTGTGTACCTCCTACTCATCTTTTCTCTCAACCCCTAGCAACCACTGACTGCTTTTGTTGTTATTGTTTTGTTAATCCTCACTTGAGAATATTCTTCCATTGGTTTTTGGAGAGAGTGGAAGGGAGGGGGAAGGAGAGAGAGAGAAATGTCTCTGTAAGAGAGACACCTCAATTGGTTACCTCTCACATGGCTCTTGACTGGAATTGAATGGGTGCCCTTCAATTCCTGGGCCAGGGATGCTTTATCCACTGAGCCAAACCAGCTGGGGTAACCACTGATAGTTTTATTGTCACTATAGTTTCACCTTTTCCAAAATGTCAGATAGTTGAAATCATACTTAATGTTCCTTTTCAGATTAACTTTCTTTTTCACTTAGTAATGGTCAGTTGAGATTCCTCCATGTTTTTTCATAGCTTAGAAGCTCTTCTTTTAATGCTGAATAAGATTCCATTTTCTGGATGGACCAGAGTTTATTTTTCCATTACTTACTGATGGACATCTTGGTTGCTTTTGGTCATTGTGAATAAAGCTGCTATAAACATCAATGTGCAGGGCTTTTTACCACCTTTGGGTAAATATGAAGGAGCATGACTGCTGATTGTCTGATAAGAGTATGTTTAGTTTGTAAGAAATCACAGACTGACTTCCTGTATGATTTCCTACCAGCCAGGTCTGAGAGTCCCTGTCACTCCACATCCTCATCAGCATTCGGTATTGTGGGAGTTCAGCACTTGGGCTGGTCTAACAGGTGTGTAGCAATAATTCATTGGTATTTTACTTTGAATTTCCCTGATGAAATATGATGTGATCCATCTGTTGAACCTTTCAAAAGACATTTTTCATATATTAATGACTTCTGTTTTGTACGACCCAAAGTTTGGTGGGTGTATGTGATTTTCAAGATGATTTCGTGCCATCCTGTAAACACACATATAAAAGTGTAAGAAGAATTTTTACTATCAAAATGTCTCTGATTTTTGTACTCATTCTGGCTGTCTAGTTATTTAAAGTTTGTTGGCGCAAATCATGTACAGCAATAAATCATTTCTTACTTAAAAGGCATAAGTTTATAAATGTTTTCTTCTTGTGTTTTAACCATTTGTTCAAGGAAGAAGGTTTTTATAATATCAATGATTCCTTCGCCTTTACTGGTATTAGATTTAAGATTTTATTCTAAAGCAAAGATATATTATACTAGATTTCACAACAGGCCTGTATGTACATTTTTCACCTGTAGTTTAAGAACTACAGAGAGAACTTTTGTGTTTCAACGGAAAACCATGTATGGTCAGGTGGTCTGATTCTAACTGAGTTCACCATTTTTTTGAACTGTCTTGCCACCTCTTTGTAAACTGCAGGTTACCAGTGAACATGTGGTAGAGTCTTAACTGTCTCATCTGGGAGAGTTTCAATGGACTTCCTCCCCTTCTTAGAAATACCTGCAAATGGGATTGGAGCTTACCTTGCACCGGTTGTCAGCCCTTCCTACATTTTCAGTTCTTCCACTTTCCTTCAATATCTGACTGCGATCCTCTAAACTAACCTTTCCAGGTCTCACATCTGACTAAAACTAAGATCTAAAACCTGGAGGCCCAATAAACAACATTGTAAACTGATGACCAAAAATAGATACAGAGGCAGAGAAGCATTGAACAGACTGTCAAACTACAGTGGGAAGGCTGGGGAGGTTTGTGGGGGGCTGGAGAGGGGGGTAAGAGATCAACCGAAGAACTTGTCTGCATGCATATAACCAATGGATGCAATGCACTATCAATAAAAAAATTTAAAAATAAATAAAAACTAAAATAAAATAAAACCTGACGGCCCACATCCCTATCCAGACTCTGTTGTCTTGGAGCTGTCCTTCCTCTGAGGATCTCCAGGACTCCAAGACAACTGACCGCTGCCACCACCTTGGTTTTGCAGAAGTGACACCAACAAGAATCCCTGAGAGATGACTTCCTACATCCTGCTTTGCCCCACCCAGGTTTATGATCATCTGAGTTGTTCAGTTATGAGTGATATTCCTTCCTCAGGAACCAAAGTGGGGGGACCAAGGTCAAGCATGACCTGATCCCTGTGCTCCTGGAAAGCAGAGCTAGTTAATCCCTCCTACCATCTTTTTTTTTTAATTTCTTTTTTACAGAGAGGAAGGGAGAGGGACAGAGAGCTAGAAACATCGATGAGAGAGAAACATCGATCAGCTGCCTCTTGCACACTCCCCACTGGGGATGTGCCCACAACCAAGGTACATGCCCTTGACCGGAATCGAACCTGGGGCCCTTGAGTCTGCAGGCTGACGCTCTATCCACTGAGCCAAACCGGCTAGGGGCCTCCTACCATCTTTTTGTTTGGGAAACAGATAATAGCAAAGGACCATTCTGCTCTCTCCCGTGCTGAGATAAGACCCTCTCTACCCTTCCTCACAAGTGGAATAAGAATCCTCCTGGATTCACTCACCTGCCTCTATATTATAACATTGCCTTCCCTTTGAGGTGTTCCTCTTTACTGAATATTCTCTCCATTGCAATAGCCTAATTGAAATCACCTGTGTTAATTGCCCCATTCATCTTGTCTTTGACAGAACACCAAAACAGTTCACCTGAGGTACCAGGAATGCAGCATTTTCTCTGCACTGGAAGTTTTAAAGATGCACTGAAAGGAAGTGAATTTATTGGCCAAGTCTGACCCAGAGACACTTCTAAGTAGGTTTTTGAATCAGGCATATCAAAGAGGGGTTTCAAGCTGTTTGAGAGTCTGCGGGGAACAACTTGGAAGCTAAAGAGAGAGTCTGAAAGATGTTTCAACTTGAAAGGGAAGGAAAGAGAATACAAAAGGACATTAAAGACGCAGTAGGTAAAAGTAAAAAGTCACCTGGGGATTATGAAGCGTTTGAAAACTGTCCCTAGTTCCAAAGTGATAGCTTAGAACATTGAAAGTAGGTCTGGCAAAGAGCCTCTCATCATACAATTGCCAAATAACTCTGCACACTATAATTATGGAGCTGGCGGGAATGCGTGCAAAATGCACTGCAAAGACATAAGGGACACGCTGTAATGACAGAGTGGACGGGGCATATTGATAATTGAGATTTTTTTAAAAAGTTCTCTTTTGTAACAATTTTTAAATTCAGCAGTATCCTGTTGAAAATGAGAGGAACGATTTTAAATAAAAGTGAGAAAAACAGATAATACCATAGTAAAGGCTGGTTTTAGAAATCAGCCCAAGAGTAGGCTTCCTCGGGAATATTATTTGGACATTATTTGCACAAGGAAAGCTGCACTTAGAAATATTAATAGCATGGGCCCTTCTCTATTAGGACCCACCTGTCACTAGCTCTGTGAAAATAGGTAAGTTATTTAAACTCTCTAGACCTGTGCCAAACAGTCCACATATCTATGTCACAGAGTGCCACAGACTCTTTGTATAGAACACTAGGGACATTAAAAATCCCAACATTATAGAGCTGTTTAAGGAAATAATAAAAAAATACTATCAATAAAGCAAATGCATCAAACTCTTATTAGGTGTTGGGCCCTGTAACAAGACTGTCACATGGGTAATTTCATAGGAACATTATGAGAATGGTAACTGATATGGTGCCCATTTTTAGTTGAAGAAACTAAGGCACAGAGAGTTTGATTGACCTATTCAAGGTCATATAGCTAGCAAGTGGTAACATCTTGATTTGAAGCCACGCTTGTGCCTCAGATGTTGCTTTTATACCTTTATTGCTTTGAGTGTTCCAAGTTTTATTCCCTCTATAAATGGAATTTCTCCCAAAAGACAACTGTAACTATTAACGTTTTATAACTTAGTAGAAATAATGACTGTGATTTCAAAGATTACAAAATAGTGTAAAGAACCCAGAGTGGGGGAGCATGAAGAACTAGTTAAGACGATGAAAACAATGTATTGGCCCTAAACTCCCAAGTCCCTCTTCACTACTTGCTCTGTGAAAATGGCCTGGAGCCCTATAAGTATTTTTGCTTTGTCTGCGGGTCTGATGTTAAGCTCTGTCACTAGAGGGCACTGGAGAAACACTGAAGGAGAAATGGATTTCTCTTCTAAGTGGTTGCTCCTGTCACTAGACCCCTGCAGTGGTTTCTCCAGCACTAGGCCCCTCAGCATGACTTCCCCAGGACCAAGCTCCTCCAGCTCCAGACTCCTGCAATGCTGACATGGCTCCTCCAGAGCCCAGAGCCACCCGTTTCCATTGACAACCTCTCAGGTGGCTCTGCAGCAGAGTGCCAGCTGTCTGGCACCACCCAGTGAATGACTTTCTAGAACACCCAGGAGCCAAGCAGAGGACCTCCAGTGTGACTCCTCCCTGAGCTCAGCCTCCCCTGTTCCCCCAGGAAGGCTTTGCAGTGAGTTCTGAGATACAGCACCTCCCTGTGCATGGGCTCCTTGGCTCCCCTGAAGGCCAGCTTCCAGCAAGTTCCACCTGCTGGGTGGGCATCTTCCATGGTCTCTCTGTCTCAGATCTTTACATCTGCTATTCCTTTATTCTTTAAAGTTCTCTTTGCTTTTTACTAGCCAATTTTCTAGAATGCCCATATATTATATCTAAAATCAGAAATGAAATGAACTTCAAAATAAAATTAATTCTGAAACAAACCTGTCTTGACCGTAGTTGCTCTTCAGTTGCCAATCTTTGTCTTTCCTTTCTGCTTCTGTCAGTTTCTTAGAAAAGTGTTAGTTTTCTCTTGGAAGATGTCCCATAGGTCCCTCCATCTCAACATATTCTCAAAATTAACTCTAAACCGCCTTCTTCTCTTGCATTTTCTCTCTCAATAAGAGTTTCTTTTGGGGCATAATTATCCAAGATAGAAATCTGATACATGTCTTCACATCTCATCAGGGCACAAAATCCTTTCAATTCTTTTTCCTTAAGATTTCTCAACTTAGTTACTTCCTTTCTTGGGCCTCCTTATCTTCAAAATAATAGCAGGTACTATTTAATGAATGCTCTGTAAATGCGGGTCATCGTGCTAAAATTAACCCACACAACTCCAAGAAGCAAGTATCAGTAGCCCCATGTAACAGATGAGAAAATTAGGACTTAATAGCTTATGTAATTTATCTAGATGTAAACAACTAGGAGAACACAAAAACTCTCTAAAATACAAATGTGGTCTTGACACTTTCCTGTTTTAAACATTTCATCAGGAATTTTATTTCTGGATAGGATTTAATAGGTACAGGCAGGCCATTCTTTTCATTGTAACAGATCAGAAAACAACAACAAAAACCCCTGGTAAATTACAGAAATAAAATTTTAAAGCTATCAGAGGGCCATGGAAGCAACAATTACCAAATTAAAATTCTAGAGATGGTAGAACCCTTCTTAGATGAGCTGAGATTGCCAAGTGTTTTCTTCTCCCTGGGGACTTATCATGTCTGGGCATTTCTGAGAAATAGGAGAGATTATTCTAAGGGAAAGTAAAATTAGAAAAACTTTTGATGACTGTGTGGGTTGGTGTGATGTATTGGAATCTAGAGAAATTTCATAGCTGTGGCCAGTGTTCCCCACAGGATGCATTCTGAGAGCTGGGACAGTGTGGGAGGTGGCAGATTAGACTAGAGAGGCAGAGCGAAGTTTCTTGCAGTTTTGGACTGCTTGGGAGAAAATAGCCCACTAAAGAGAGAGACCTAGAACAAAAGAGATTTGACATCAGAAGTAAACCAAGTATAATAACTAAAGCGGCAACCCACCACTGACCAAGCTCAATCTCTAATTAGATTAATGTGTTTGGCTCTTCATGCTCTCTGTTGAAAGGAGGAAAAGGTAAACTATCTCTGGGAGAAAATAACATTAATTTAAGTATCTATAGATCTTTTATACATAATTTATGTCATATAATAAAAATTGTACAAAAATTACAGGGCTTATAAAGAGAAAGGAAAGTGTGGCTAATACCTATGAGGGAAAAATAGACATTAGAAGCAGACACAGGATCATGTAGATATTGATGTTAGCAGGCCGGGACTTGAAAATTACTCTTATAAATATGTTTTAAAAAAACAGAGAAATTTTAGACAAATTGGATGAAAACATGAATAATTTCAACTGAGAATTAGAATCTATATGCATAAAAGAGATTCAAATACCTTTACAGAACTGAATATATACACTGAGTGTCCATATTATTATGACCACCTGACGTTTGTAGGCAAATTAGCTGTAATTTCGCGCTGAAGTTGCTAGAGGGCCAGACCATTATAATAGGGAAGCAGGTTGTTTACCACAACAGTAGAAGTGATTTTTTTCTGAAGATATGGATAAACAATGCGATTTAACAGGCTTTGAACGTGGGATAGATAAAGCATGTCCCAAAATTCACGCAAGAAGTAATTTTGATAGAAAACACAGGTTTATAATTAAAAATTGTAAATTTTTTATTGATTCATAAAGTATTTAGTATAGGGTTATGTATGGAGTAGCACAGCTGTGCTGGCACATATGCACTCTTTTGTTGAAATTTTCCATGACCTTTTTGCATAAATGTGGCTGAATTTCAATGAGGCTCATTTTCATCTTGC
>NW_006298623.1:525700-530577 GCF_000327345.1 Myotis davidii
CCCAGCCTGCCACAGGTTGAGAACCACTGTTCTAGAGTAATCACTAAAGGAATAATATAAAGAGATATAAAAACCGAAGAATTAAGAGAACTCATAAAATGGGATAATTCAGAATATTTGATATAAACATTTTAATATATTCCTCATTTCTGGTAAAATAAATGTTAAGGTCCTTAGCAAACAGTGAACTAAGTGCTCTTGATCTGGGCCCCAATAACCTATCTTGCCTCAGTTCTCATCATGCCACTCTTAGAACCCAGCTATTTGGAACTATGTGTAGCCAGCTCCCTTAGCACACCATGTCACTCATACCACCCTACACCTGCATATGCCACTCATTTGCTAGAAATGGCACCCCCCCCTTTTTTTTCTTACCTGAGTAATACCAACTTAACATTTAATATCCAACTCAGGTATAATCTGGTTTCTTGGAAAAACCATCTATGAATCTCAATGTGATTTCTAGCTCTGCCATGTGGTGCTTATCTCTGTCATAGCACTTGTTGCAAAACATAATTATTTGTTTTTATCTGTCTATTTCTCAGAATAGTCTTCAAGGTTTTTGAAGGCTGGGCCTCTACATGTTAGCTCTCTGTCTCCCACATCCAGCACAGGGACTAGCACAGAGAAGTCATTCAATATCTACCTTCGGAAAGGTTAAATAAATATGTAAGCAAATGTTATTTCACTACCAGCTAGTTGAAAACTTAATAATATTACTAGTTTCCCCATGCACAGATTCATGCACATTGAAAGGAAATTAATTAGAAGAAATATTTTAATATTGCTATTCACCCTTTCTCTATAATAGAAGTGTCAACCAAATTTGCAATTGACAATGACAGATTGAAACACGCATGTGCTGTTGGCGCCAGCAAGAGCTTTATATGTACTGCAAAAGCATGAGTCACATTAGCCTTTTATATGTAAGGAATAAACTTGCTAAATTAGACCTGCTTTCTGATTTAGCTAAACTTTTCCCAGCTCAGTGTAGTACCCGAACTTCTCTATCAGGTAATTGTCAGCACCAATTATTATTGTAGATCACATAGGGAGAACAAAGGGTAAAATATTTAACTGCAGCAGTGTTTGACTATATTCTGTGCAGAGAGAAAACCTGAAGTCATTTTCAAGTTCCACCATTTCTTACTTCCTTTCAGTTGGGTCAAGTTTTTAAACTTTCTAAATCTCAATTTTCTTGCTAATGAAAAGAAAATAGGATTTTACCAAGTCTCCTATCTACCTACTCCAAAACTTTTGTGAGGATCAAATGAGATGAGGCACGGGAAAACACTTCACAAACCTTTGGTTAAACTGTGAAATGTTTGCACCTGGCTATGAAGCAAGTTGTGTTCCTGGGCTAAAGAAACTGCAAGGAGGCTAGTCGCTAGGAAGAGGAGGCTGGGCGTTGCTATGTGACATCATTACCTGGCGCCCACAGGGACTGTGTCTGGGTTGGGCTCGGATGTGGGCCGCATTTTGCACCATGGGGTCTTATCGTTGGCTGCAATTTGGTGGGGTGTTGCTCCAGTGTGGTGGCGGGGCCTTGTCCCACTTGAGGGAAGCCAAGTTTTTCTTTGTTGGTGCCAGGTCTGTGATGCCATTTATTTGTAAATGGCCAGTGTGCCTCATGGCAGTTCTTGTGCTGAGCATCTGCCCCCTAGTGGTCAGTGTGCATCATAGCTACTGGTCAGACAGATGGACACTTAGACTTTTATATACATTTTATATACATTTTATATATATAACACAAGATGTTGAAAGGTGATGTGAGGAATCTGACACCAAGCCTGATGAATAGCACTGTCCAGTTCTGTGAGATTTGATGGTTGGGGAACCAGCTGCCTGATGGCTCTTTTAACTTCGTCCCACAAATGCTCAATTGGATTGAGATCTGGTGATTGTGGGGATCACCTAAGCAAGGTAAAGTCTCCCTCATGTTCTTGAAACCACTCCTGCACAATATGAGCACTGTGGCATGGCGCATTGTCTTGTTGCGAGAAGCCATCTCCATTGGGATATGCCATCCACATGATAGGATGAACTTGATCAGCAATGATACTTAGGTATGTTGTGCTATTCAGACGTTGTTCCATATGGATTAAAGGGCCCAAATCATGCCAGGAAAACATGCCCCAAACCATAACACTGCAACCAGCTTGAAGGGTTGTACTCATGCATGTGGGGTGCATGCTTTCATGCTGTTTCCGCCAAATTCTCACTCTGTCATCTGCATGATGCAATTGGAAATGTGATTCATCAGACCACATGTCTTTTTTCCAGTGCTCGACTGTCCAATCCTTGTGTTCCTGTGCTTGGGTAACTGTCATGGTAAACAACCTGCTTCCCTATTTATAATGGTCTGGCCCTCTAGCAATTTCAATGGAAAATCATAGCTAATTTGCCTATAAACATCAGGTGGTCATAATAATCTGGCCACTCAGACTAGAGGCCCGGTGCATGAAATTCATGCATGGGGCAGGGTGTCCATAAGCCTAGCCTGCACCCTCTCTAATCTGGAACATCTTGGAAGATCTCTGACTGCCGGTTTAGGCCCAATTGTTTAGGACCGCTCCTAAACGCTCACCTGACTGCTTGCCTGATTTCCCCTAATCACTTCTGCCTGCCAGCCTGATCTCCCCCAACTGCCCTCCCCTGGTGGCCTGTTTGCCCCCGACTTCCCTCCCCTGCTGGCCTGATTGCCCACAACTGCCCTCCCCTGCCGGCCATCTTGTGGTGGCCATGTTGTGACAACATGAGGACGGCCATCTTGTGACAACATCACGTGACACCACCTAGGCTTTTATTATATAGGATTACACAGAGCATGTTATAATTTTCTTCCATCCTCTAGACCAGCAGTTCTCAACCTGTGAGGCGCGACCCCTTTGGGGGTCGAACGACCCTTTCACAGGAGTCGCCTAAGACCATCGGAAAGCATATATATAATTACATATTGTTTCTGTGATTAATCACTATGCTTTAATTATGTTAAATTTGTAACAATGAAATTGGGGGTCACCACAACATGAGGAACTGTATTAAAAGGAAGGGTTGCGGCATTAGGAAGGTTGAGAACCACTGCTCTAGACCTTTATTGATAAATCACACACCAGCACCTCAAACTCAACACATTCCAGACTCAACTGTGCTGTTGGGTGTCAAACTCAGTGAATGTGTCACCATCAGAAGTCAGCCATTGCAGTCAAGTTGCAGTCATTTGGACTTCTGCCCTACTTACATTATTTCCTCGATATTGTCTTTATTCCCCACCCCCGCTCCTCCTTTGAACTTCTACTCTTTCTAAGTCCTAGCTCAGATGTTACCTCCATTCTGAATTCATTCCTATGCCCCAGCCAGTTAATCTGGCTTCCTCCATGGTACTTAGAACTTCATCTGTGGTGTCACATATCATGCATTCTGTCTCTACCTCAAGTTGGTGAAATGAAATGTTAGATTTAAAAAGATGAACTATTTTCACTTGCAGAAAAGGCAAAGAAAGAAAAGCTGAAGAAAATTTAATAAGCAAAAGATAAAAAACACACCTTTTCAAAACTGTGTGGGAATTACAAGAAATTTTTTAATTAGAGGACTTGTATGCACATACGCATAACCCATGGACACAGACAACAGTGTGGTGAAGGTCTGGGGCAGGGGTGTGCTGGAAGGGGTCAATGGAGGAAAAAAGGAGACATATGTAATACATTCAAAAATAAAAGTTTAAAGAGAAAATTCCCCCTAATGTTACCTAGCTGATGTCTATTTCTGTTTTAATTCTTAAGCTGCCACTCCTGAAACACAGACGATATTGCTAATCTAATCTCCAAATAATTTATTTCTAATTGAGAACTACTAGGAACCTCACTGTAAGTTTAACACGGAACAAATAAAAGGCAGATTATTTAAAAAAAAAAATCACAAGAAATTTTTAAATGGACAAATTCAGAAAAAATAAATCTCTTTGAAAATGTATTGGTGTCTTTTAGGTACTGTAGGTATTTCCATCCAGCCATCCACCCCATCTCTCCACACACCCATTCTCCCTGCCCATTAGGAGACTTCATCTGTATATGAAGGAGAATACAGAAGGCTCCTCACATAAACAGGTTTTCCCAGGGCTGAGGAGAGGTGCTGCTGCACTGACTGTCCAGCTCTCTCAGTTCCTGCTTTCCAGCTTCTGAATGCTGTGTCACCCATTTCTCTTGTCTCAGTTCTGACTCCAGGCTCCATCCTGGTTTCCTCCCATGGGCGTGTTCTATGTCTCAACTGTTGTACACTTTGTCTTAGCTCTCTGGAGCTTTTCTAAATGTTTGTTCCCCATACTCTTCTGTCTGTGACTCAAGAGGACGAGATAAGTACTCCCCATATTTATTCTTAAAGATGAATCACCCTGGGGAAGAAAAATGGTATGGTACCCTGAAAGCCCTGTCAGTTGCACTAAAGGTTATTTCGATCCCTAATGCTTATGGATTCATGTTTTTAAAAGAAACGAGCAGAAGCCATGGATGATCCTCATGAGAGCAAATAAATAATTGTTAATTTAGGAAAGAGAAACTCTGAGAAAAGGCATAGGAAGCGATAATAATTAGACTGGAAACTCTGGCAATGAGGAATGACAACTGCACCTTGCTTACAAGTGAAATAAAAAATAAATGGCCCAGCTGGCTTGGCTCAGTGGTTGAGTTTTGACCTATGAACCAGGAGGTCACGGTTCGATTCCCAGTCAGGCACATGCCCAGGTTGTGGGCTCCACCCCCAGGGTGGGACTTGTAGGAAGCAGCCTATCAATGATTCTCATCATTGACATTTCTATCTCTCTCTCCCTCTCCCTTCCTCTCTGAAATAAAAAAATATTAAAAATAAATGTCACATATGAA
>NW_006298623.1:530874-531467 GCF_000327345.1 Myotis davidii
TTAATGGATTAAAAAACAGTGGTACATCTACACAATGGAATACTATCCTATCTAAGAATAGACAAACATGGTAATTGACCGTACCTTCCCTATGCCTCCCATTGGCTAATCAGCATGATATGCAAATTAATCACCAACAAAGATGGCGGCTAATTTGCATACTGCAGGCAGGGCAGGACCATGCCAACCGCCATCCAGGGCAGGGCAGCTGCCCCAGGACCCCATCGGTGGGTCCCCGGCAGCAAGGCAGGCCCACCCCAGAAAGCCCCAGCAGCCAGCTGTGCCTTGCCACCCCGGGACCCGAGATCGGAGATGGGCAGGTCCCGGGGCAGTAAGGCATGCCCGCCCCAGAAGCCGCCTGATAAGGTAGTAACTCTATCAGTAAGCACTCTGAAAGTCAGTGGCTTAAATGCACCAATTAAAAGGCAGATTATGAGGGTGAATAAAAAACAAAACCCACTTTAAATATAAAGACACATATAGATTAAAAGTAAATGAATTAAGCTGCAGCCTGTTTTGCTCAGTGGATAGAGCATTAGCCTGTGAACTGAAGGGTCCCAGATTTGATTCCAGTCAAGGGCATATCACTCAGT
>NW_006298623.1:532577-591662 GCF_000327345.1 Myotis davidii
GGGGGAGAGGGGGTTAGAGACCAACCAAAGGACTTGTGTGCGTGCCTATTAGCATAACCAATGGACACAGACACTGGGGTGGTTGGGGCTTGCCCGGGGTGGGAATGTCTGGGGGGCAGGGATCAATTGGGGAAAAAAGGAGACATATGTAAAACTTTAGACAATAAAAAATAAAAATTTAAAAAGTCGACCAGCTGTTCTCCCTTTCCATAGGGAACCAAGCAAAGACAAGAGGCCTGAACTTCCTCAAGCGCGGACATGAAGAAATGCCTCCTTCCTACAGGGTTATTATTTCTCAAGGAGGATGCCGAATCTCCATCTCGAGAATTGGAAAAGTTTAGAAACCACAGATCTCAGGATGGTTGGAGTGTAGTTCTGATCTTTTGACTGTTATGAGCTGAAACTTGCACTTTTCATTAATTATTTTAAATGAGTTCCCTGTGGTGTCCATATGCTTTCTGACTGCCTCACTGAGAATCAGGTTGTGCTGTCTGCGTTCCCGCAGGGCCTCTCCTTACGGGGAACATTTTTGCACAGATATTATTCTTCAAAGTCTGAGAAGCCTATATCAGGCTGAAAAACAGAGTGTCCTTTTACACATCTTGTTTCCGAATCTTGAGAGAGCATTTGCTTGTATTTCCTAAGTTCAGCTTTCTTGTCTACTCATCATATTAGCCTAGCACTGCAGCTGGAAGTCTAAGACAATACATTTTCAGTAGCCTCTATTTGTTCTTTGGATTCAACATATGAGTGACATCATGTGATACTTATCTTTCTCTGACTGGCTTATTGCACTTAGCATAATACCCTCTAGGTCTCGATCATATGTGGAATCTGAAGAACAAAATAAACTGATGATAACAAAATAGATCCAAAGACATAGAAACATGGGGCAAGACTACAGAATCTCAGATGGGTGGGAAGAGATTAACCAAAGAATTTATATGCATGTATGCATAACCGATGGGCACAGACAATAGTGAGGGGAAGCCCTGGGGTGGAGGGTGGGGGCAGGCTAGAAGGGGTCAATTGGAAAAAAAGGGGACATCTGTAATACTTTCAACAATAAAGGTAAATTTAAAAAATTAATAACCTTTTATTTGTAGTGTTTTACATGAAAGGAACAAAACCAGAGGGGCAGAGACTGCTCTAAGGCAGCCTTATGATTGTCTCTTTCTCGGGTATGCTTGACCTGGGGTGGCGGGTAGGGACAGGCTAGAAGGGGTCAATTGGAAAAAAAGGGGACATCTGTAATACTTTCAACAATAAAGGTAAATTTAAAAAATTAATAACCTTTTATTTGTAGTGTTTTACATGAAAGGAACAAAACCAGAGGGGCAGAGACTGCTCTAAGGCAGCCTTATGATTGTCTCTTTCTCGGGTATGCTTGAAAATTAAGATTATGTGGCGGGAAGGCTTCCCATCCATAGCAATTCATAATACATCTTCATGGCATTCTGACTTCAGAAAAGTGACACAATAAAAATATTCTTTTAATGTATCCCAGCGTGTTGGCTGTCCCTTCCAAGAGCACTGATCAGCAGCTGAGCTATAAATCTTACCAGTCAAACCACACCTCATTTCACTGCAACCCAGAAGGCAAACACGTGAGGCTTTCATTTCTACTTTACTTTTCTAATCGATTGAGTTTCCTAGGGAGGGATGCGGAAGTGGACAATGGCTGTGGACTTACTCTCAGAGAGCAATGGGGGCTCTGGAGTTTGGGGACACGCCTCCTCTGGCTCTTCCCTAAAGTATTTCTCAGGGTCCAGAAGAAAAGCCGGTTTATTCACTTCCGGTAGCTCTTTCAGGACTGCGATGCTTAATGACCTAAATACGCCTTCACAACAGCAGGTGTTGGGGGGAAGATAGAAATAAAAGTTCAATATTTAATTCCTCAGAAGGAGCCAGCATATTTCCAAGTTAATTTTTTTTTTTAATTTAACCTTCCTGTTACTCAGCTGGTTCAGCTGTAGTCATCAGCAAACCCTATAAGCACAGCTGTTCACAATAAATCCATGGTCCTTTCATGCAAAGGAATCAAAAGCAACCCAAAGCTCCCCATTCATTTTTTTTTTTATTTTCCACTCTTTTGCTATTTTCCCTTGAAAATTAGTATTCTGCAGTTTTAGAAAAGCTTCAGTTTCTCTTTTATCTATAAGAAAATTGTAGTCTTTGTGACAGGAAATCTGTTTTTAAGCATTTAGTTTAACAACATCTCTAAATGTTTGAATTCGCAGGTACTTTCTCATTTTCCTAACATGTAAACCAGAGCTGTGTTGTTGTATATATCATGCATACATTGAGATGATGGAAAGGAAACCTCTTTTGATCACACACCCGTAAAAGCCTGGTCTTGAACGATGAAAACATTTTCTCTTTGCTTCATAGGATAAATGGACGATAGATTGGGAGCCTACAAACCTTAATTCAGGATGTGGTTTTATGTTTGATAGTTAACTCTGCAAAGATGGGAACTTCGCTTTGGTCATTGTGATGGCTCAGGATCCAGGAAAAGTAAACTGATACAGACTCAGCACCTGCTATGGGCCAGGTCCTGTGCTGTCAGTGGTTCTCAAACTTTGCCAGGCTTCAAAACTTTGGAGGAGTTTTTAAAGCATAAACTAACGACTATACACCACTTTGTTTCTTATTTAGTAGGGTAGGGTGGGAACTTACATTTCTAAGTTCCAGGTGGTGTTGATGCCATTAAGCTAGAGAACAACGTTTGAGAAGCAGTGTGTTATGTCAAACCAAAGGAGAAATCTCCACAACCTGTAAAATGCCATTATGCCCTGCTGACAGATAAGGACATAGAGGTGGGGCTCAAGATGTTTTAACAACTTGCCTGAATTTACATAGCTGGTAAACATAGACCTGGGGCATAAGCTCAAGTATCTTTCACTCCAAAGGTTGTGCTCCAAGGTATAATAATAACAATAATAATATCTATACTAATAAAAGGGTAATATGCTAATTGACTGGGTCGACTGGACATATTCCAGACGTCCGACTTCCTTCTGGACAAAGACATGGTGGCAGGGACTGAGGCAGAGGCAGTTAGGGGTGATCAGGCCAACAGGGGAGCAAGCAGTTAGGGGTGAGATCAGACAAGTGGGGGGAGCAAGGGGTGAGGGGGCAATCAGGCTGGCAAGGGAGGGCAATTGGGGGTGATCAGGCCAGCAGTGGAGGGCAGTTGGGGGTGATCAGGTCAGCAGAGGAGGGCAGTTGGGAGCAATCAGGCAGGCAGTCAGGCAAGCGGTTAGGAGCCAGTGTTCCTGGGTTGTGAGAGGGACATCCGACTGCTGGTTTAAACCAGCAGTCGGACATCCCCCAAGGGGTCCCAGATTGAGAGGGTGCAGGCCAGGCTGAGGGACACTCCCCCCACCCCCCATGCATGAATTTCATGCATTGGGCCTCTAGTTGCTAATAAAATTGCATTGAGTTTCTATAATATGTCAGGCACTATTCTAAGTGCTTTACATGTAATATCTCTTTTAATCCTGACAAAAATCCTATGGAGTAGATCAGTTTATAAATGTGCATTGAATATTAACAAATAAGGATGTACCTTTTGACAGCAAAATTTCAACTCAAATTCTAAAATTAAAATATCTGTTCTCTGAAAGTTCAGCTTTCCCATACTATGAAAAAAGATTCATAGTATGTGAAATCATCTCATCATATGATGGAACCTCAGGACTGATTCTCCTTATGCTTTTTTAAAAATTGAATTTATTGGGATGAGAATGGTTCATAAAATTGTACAGGTTTCAGCTATACAATTCTACAATGCATCATCTGAACTGTACTGTGTGTTTATCACTCCAAGTCAAGTCTCCTTCCACCACCATTTATCCCCCCTTTACCTTCTTCTACATCCCCCAACCCCTTTCCCTCTGGCAATCACCACACAGTTAAATACTACACTTGAGTATAATAATGATTCCTTTGTTTCAATTACTTTTTTATAATTATGTTTCTAGTCAGCCAATAACTAAATGAATGCATCATTCTGGGTGGCTATGGGCTTCCTAAGAGCAAAATTTGTTTTTAATTCATTTTCATCTCTAAACACTTTGGGGAGAGAATTAACATTCTGTGCCAATGCTGTTTTGGGAACTGTGGTGGGCAGGTTACATGTGCTTTCTGGTTTAGATCTTACATGTCCGTCGCTTGCACATTGTGTAGCCTTGGACAAGCCACTTACTGTCTCTGAGCCTCACTTTCCTCCTTTGTTAAGCGGGGGTCTCAGGACCTTCCTTTCAAGTTTATTAAGGAACACCAATATTCCTGGCACACACAGGAGCTATTTGTTATTCATATCAATCAGTAAAATAATAACACTGTAAATATATATCAGTGATAATTACTTACTGGGTGATTTTTGTAGAACTTCACTGCTGTAAAGGTGATGTGTTTTTTTCTTATATATATTTCTCTCCTTATATTTTGTAGCTAAATTTATAACTTCTGATGATCCGACACTGGAAGAGAATAATTCATGGTGAAATAAAATTAACCACAAAGGATGAACAGACACTCTCTGGCTATAAATACTGTATATCTGTTACTTTGACTAAAAAAAAAAAAAAAAAAACCACAAACAAACAAAAAACCCCTCTATCCTGTGGACCTAAATAGTGACATCTGTTTATACCAAACAAGCCAAATCTTTGAATAAAATGCCTGCTGGCCATGTGATAATATAAAATGGTAAGAGCTAGAGAGGCTGAGAGGCTAAAGAAAAGCTCCTATACTCATAACAAGTGGTAGGTCAGAGAAAAAGTATGCAGAAGAAAATTTTACAGAAAGACACACAATGTGCCAATTATGCAGGGTAATCAGTGAGATGTGTCAAAAACTCTTTTATCTGATGTCAGGCTGTATCTTCGCTTATGATGTACAAAATTCAGAAAAATTCAGCATTTTTGAGGATTCTCATATGAATCTATAAGAAAATTTTAGGTTAGCTTGAATCCAATAAAAATAGTTTTATCAATAAAACATAGAGTGAAATCATTATATAGTTGTATGTAATTCCAGTCAGAAAATGAGAAATGATCTCAAACATATTTCACACTCACTGTCATAGACCTCAACCTTAATGACTACACATTTCATTGCCAAAAGTCTGACTCCTTAGCTTATTCTGGACTATGGCAATTTATCAGACTTTCTTTGTTTTTCATGTCTTTGGAAGTTTCGATGAATACTTGTCAGACTTTTGTAGAATGTCCCTTAATTTGGATCTGCCTGACATTTTTCTTATGGTTAGATGGGAATTATGGGTTGTTGGGAGGAAGTCAACAGAGATGAATCCATTTTCTCATCACATTTTATCAAGGGGACACGCTGTCAACCTGACTCACTGCTTTGGATGTTAATCTCCTCACCTGGCCAAGGTTGTGTTGGCCAAGTTTCTGCACTTTCTTTTAAAAGTTATATTTTCCCTTCTTTTCTATACACTTCTCTCTGGAAGCAAATTACTAAGTACAGCCAACACATAAAGGGGGATGAGGAGGGGAACTCTACTGCCTTGATTGGGGTAGTATCTACATGAACTTTTTGGAATTATAGATTTTCCTTTTCTTTAGGAAATCTTTGCCTTCCAAAAGATGAAGGTCAGGTGGCATTTTTTTCCCCAGATCACACTGGAATGGCCTCCCTCACAACACGGACCTCCTATGAAGAGGGACATATCGTTTAACGCTATCTGGGCTTTGAAGACATGAACAACGGTACATTAGAGTCATTTGAAGACGGTAGGAGAATCTGTAACAGTGAGAAGTTGGTGTCAGATACAAGGACAGAGTATGGTGCTGTTAGGCCTTATAGTGATTAAGTTGAGAATTTTTTTTTCCAGAAAAGTATTGTTGAAATAAATTGAGGTACAAAAGATTGAGGCAAGCTTAGAAGTAGTGGGGTTTATCTTTGGACTAGTTAATACCAGGCTTTGATTTGCCCCCAAACATCCTGAACTGCTTCCTGCTTTTAGTCCACTTGCTTTCTCACCCAGTGGTATTCAAATCAAACATCTTTTGTATAAAACAAAAGGCTTTGACTATCTCTACTAAAGTGTTTAAGCCACAGAGGGAGAGAAGTGGGCAGAGGGTACGAGTGAATCTCCTGGAAACGGCAACAGATTTCACTGCTTAGAGGACAGCCTAGGAAATGGAGCTGCATTGACAACGCTCCTAAGCGAAGAGCAGTTCTGTGAACAACCAGACCACAGATTTAACTTCATAGTCAGAGGCCAGCCTAGTACTTCTTTTCCAAAGACATCTGACATTTGAGAGAACTGTTACTGTGAAAATGCACAGGAAACTAGAAAGAGGTGAATATTCCTAAAAGTCCAATATTCCTAATGGATGAAGGCAAAAAAGCAGAAAAACGCAAGAGTTTTGAGTTTAAAACTTTTGCAAACATGTCTTACATGGTGGTGCAAGAAAGTGGGCCTACTACGGGCTCTGGTAGCCTTGCCATCAAATGTATGAGAAGGAAAGGCTCTAAGTGACCAGCCATCCCTCGGTCTTGGATGTAAAGGGAAGAATGATGTGTGGCAAATCCCCCACTGCCCTTCTATACCTAGAGCAGCACCTTATACACAGCAGGTTCTTGGCAAAATATTTGATCACTTGACTAAGAAACCAGTAACTTTTCAACATGATGCTTTTTGGACAGACAGTATGGAGTGGTGGCACAGAGTACTGACTCTGGAGCCAGAATGCCTTTTGTAGGACCCCTGGTTCACCTCTTGCTGGCTGATTGACACTGGGCGAATCATTTAACCTCCGTGTACCTTGCTTCCCAGTTGTGAAACAGGGGCCATAACTGTAGCTATCTCTAAGGATTACAGTGTCAATTAAACGAGCTAAACACATAAAGACCTAGAACAGTGCCTGGATCATTCTAAGAGTTTAATTAAGTATTGGCTACTAGCACATTAAGTAAAAAAAGACAATTCTTTCTACTCAAAACAGAGAATTCAAATACTCACTACAGCCAGTTCTAAGACTCCTAGGAACCAGCAGAATGATGAGACAAAAAATAAGGACATACAGCATTTACAGAGATAATAATTTGCTGTACAAGTATTTTTAAGACTTAAATTTCAAAAATTGAGTAGACTTTCATTTGCTTTCATTTGTCATGCATGTATGTATGATAGTTCTTGCCACAGATTGTTGGTGAAAGGAGACTGTCAGTCCTCCAAGTGTTTTATGTCACATAAGACCTGATTTAAAATTAGATTTTATTGCTTTGTGTATTTTTTACCTTACAGTTGGCCATAAATTTTCCAATTTAATTTCTCACATAAGATCTACTGGCAGAATAATTAAGTAATCAATAGCATATAAAGAATATTAAATATCAGTTCCCTCATCACTGTACTATAGAATTTAGAACATCATAATTATTTCACATGTCTAAAAACCATTAATTTTAATTATGCCTTCTGCCTATATAAACTTAGTGAGAAATAAATGGAAATTTGTTTCATTTTCTATCTGGTTTTTAAATCCTGGCTTCTTATAATTAACCCTATACCCATAAGTAACTTTTTAATTATAGCCAAAGGAAAATTGATAGATAAAAGCAGGCAGAAAAGACTCGCTCTTCATTGTTCTAATATAAGAATGAAGATCAATGAAAGAGACCCTACAAATGGACAGATTTGACTTTAGCATCAGAGCCATTCTGTAATAATAAAAGCATAATGTGCTCATTAGACCAGACATCCTTCCAGATGTCCTTCCAGACGACCTTCCAGATGAAGCCCTGGCTGTGAAGGTTGAGGCAACCCACCGTGGCTGTGAGGGCTGAGCCCCTTGTATGAATTTAATGTCCTTCCAGACGACCTCCCAGATGAAGCCCTGGCTGTCAAGGTCCAGGCAACCCACCATGGCTGTGAGGGCTAAGCCCCTTGCATGAATTTCAGGCATCAGGCCTCCAGTTCTATAATAAAGAGTGATTCAATAACAGAGATGGTGACTGTGAGACGGTGAGCACATCCCATAGCAAT
This sequence comes from Myotis davidii, assembly GCF_000327345.1. Taxonomy (NCBI): domain Eukaryota; kingdom Metazoa; phylum Chordata; class Mammalia; order Chiroptera; family Vespertilionidae; genus Myotis; species Myotis davidii. The sequence continues at coordinate 540,604 of NW_006298623.1, forward strand.
TACTCAAGAGGAGGCTGGGGATATGCTTTTCTTAAGGCTGTCACAGGAGTTAGTTTCAAAGACTTCTACTATCTCAACTTCGCTATTGAATTATTGAAGGTTAATATGCATGTGAAAAAATGTTCACTTCTACAAACAATTAAAATATGCAATTTAAAACAATAATGAAAGATCATGGCAACAGTTTTAAGACAATGACAACAGTCAGTGTTGCTTCCATTCTCATATACACTGGAGAGAGAGCCCATGTGGAGGGGCAGCATTTTAGCAAGATGACCCAAGGGCCTTTAACACTTTTCACTCAGCAACTCCACCTCAAAGAATTTATTCTAATGTTGAATTCAGCTCATTGCTCCAACAATTGCATATGAAGGTATTTAAAGAAATGTTTTCCCAGTTAAAATTTGTAAACAGTCTACATGTTTGAAAAGAAGAGAATGGTTAAAAAGCCACATGATACATTTCTAGGGAGTCGTTAATGAATATTGGTGTCTGTTGACACTCATATTAAAAATACAGGAATAAACTTGCTGTATATTTTTGAGTGATAACACAGGCTATAAATTATGTATACTAAATCATCATTTTTATACACTGCGCATTTATTTATTAGCATAAGTATGCCCAGAACAAGCCAGGAGAGTGAAAATTCCTAAGTCTTAGCAATGGCCTTGCTATAGGTGATTTCTCTTTATCTTCTTCTCCCTGCTTATTTGTACTTGCAAATTTTCCCTAATGAACATGTATTATTTTTATATTAAAAATATCCTAAGGTTATATTTTCTAAATTATTTTGTGTGTATTTTCTAGATTAATTTTGTGTGCATTCAGAAACCAAATATTGCCATAAACTAAGAAAAACGCATGTCCACTGTAGTTTTTGCTGCCTATTTTATACTTTAATTTATTTCTTCCTCTTTTTTTTCATTTTCTAATGGTAATTTTTGTAGAACCTAAGAGAGGGCAAAATCTATTTCTCCATATCAATTGTTAACTTAGCATTAGGACTTCCTTATTCTCTGAAATTCTATATTCATCTTCATTTCCCCAGGGCTTAAATGAAAAATGACATTTAAACACCTACCTACTTCTCAGACATAATATTATAAAATACCTTCAGCACTTTGGGAAACTGGTATGCATGTATAAACCAGAAGAAAACCTATGCCAAGGTTTTTATCCTGGGGGAAAAAATCTTAGGTGTTAAAATGAGAACACAGTTTTAAATTTTTAAATTGTTTTCTTCATTTTGCCTGCTTCTCCCATTTTTTATTAGCTTTTTCTTTTTGCTTCTCCATCTTTCTTACTGTTTAACTCCTCCATTAAACATACCCCTGCCTGCATACACATATACAGAAAGTGCTTTCCCCCTTTCATCTCTTTAAACTCCTTTACATGTTTTTTTTCATATTTTTGCATATGGACAAGAACTGGTATGATTCTCTCCTTGGATTTAATATGATTAGGAAAACAACACGTTCTTTAGAATAATCTTTTCTTAGGGAGAAAATAATCTGTAATCTCTTCAATATTGGACAGAGGCCATGAAAAACATTTTACAGCTGACCATGACTTTGCACCTGTATGTTTTCCACACAAACCTCCTGCAAGAGGTAAGAAGTGACCTGACAGTCACTTCTAAGGATACATTTTTTTACCTTTTTCTCTCAATCTATTTAATAATTCTTAAATGACATTATCCTATATTATTTCATTACTGCAAAGTCTTAAAATCATTTCAACCCAGTCTTCTAACTTAGGTAAAGGCACACATTTCAAAGATCACAGGTATTTTTCCGTGCATTGTCATTTGACAAGATATAGTACAATAAAGATAACTTTGCTTCTTACTGCTGGAAATTTCTCCCAAGGCCTACAGAAACTTACAACCAAGATGAGAAAAATCACTCTGCTGTACACCTATCTAATCTGGCAGAATACAAAGCTCAGGGTTTAAGACAAATCTGTGAATTTAGAAACCTATGTATCAGCACTAATTTTCATAACACAAAGTGTCATGCAACAATAGTAAATGTATTAAGATGAGATAGAAGTCAAGAAAGAAGTAAATAGTTCAAATTGCCATCTTTTAATTCTAGGGAATGGCTTATTTAAAAAAATAATAATAACAGTCTGTCACAAGAAAGGGAAAATTAATATATTGGCTGAAATACTCTTAAACAGGAATCTATAACAATTGCCTTTATTCTTTTAGGGGAGTGACAGGAAGAGAAACAATGATCTGTCTATGTGATCCTGGGTAACTTTATTTCCTGATCTGTAACATTGCGTTGGAGGAGTCAGAGCTTTTGGGAGAAACCTAATTTGTGTCTTTAAGGATTAAAAAACGGTAAACACTAAAACAAGTTTACTTAAAGCAGCGGTTCTCAACCTGTGGGTCGCGACCCCTTTGGGGGTCGAACGGCCCTTTCATATGTATCTCCTTATTTGTACTACTTTAGAGTTTATATATGTAATATTTTTCTACATTAACCACAAAATGTATGGATGAACCTACAAGAAAGGCATGAATTATCAAACTAGGATCAGGCATCAGCAGAGGTCCAAAAGGTCTGAAAGCAAAATAATTAATTAAGAAGTAAAACCTGTCCCCATATTCCTGAAGTGGCTCCAAAACCAACCTGGTGAAACCCAGGCCAACCACATTCCTAGTATATAAACAGACCCAATGTGCAATAACCTAAGAGCGGAGAGGAGGCATTGGTGTTCACTGAGGCCCACTCCACAGACAGAGTGGAAGGAAGCTTCCCCTTCACTTCTAGCCTGCATTCACACAGATCAAAGAGTTTAATGTGTGCTGTCTGCGGAAATCACGAGAGGGACACAGGCTCATTAATGCCTGCAAAAGTCTACAGGCAAAAAGCTATGGCTGGAGCTACCCAGGTGAGTAAGGTTAGAGGAGACAACCAGGGAGCAGTTGGTGTGGCAAGGATAAGTGAGCTTTCTATTGGCCAAGCAGAAGTTAACCCTAGAGGAGTTGTGCGAGAGGGAAGGCCTGCCAAAGCAGGTATACTGGAACAGGAAAACACTGTGATGTGTATTTCCCAAGGTAACCCCAACTTGGGGCGGGGAGGGGTAGAGCCACAGGATACTGGCCAAAGATGCATTGATTGGTAAATGTACAATGCTGAGGTCTCTGAGTGGGGTCCTCAAAGAAGCCACAATGGTACCCCCTTAATTATGGACTTAAATTAATAATAAAGTATCAATATTGATTCATCAATTCTAACAAATGGACCACATTAATGCAAGACACTGGGTGGGGTAAGGTGGAGTATGTAGAAATTCTGTACTTTGTGTGCAATTTTTCTACAATCCTATATGTGTATGGTAAAAAAAAAATCATATTAAAGAAAATACAATGAATAAAAGCATCCTTTAAAAAAATAATAGTTGTTTGGTGTGAACAGTAAAATTAAAAGAGCATAGGTTAGCAAGGCTATAGGAAACAAAAGAAACAACTGAAGCTCCCTGGCATGAGAGAGAAAGAGGAATGTAAGAATGGGATCTAGCAGAGTGGTGCAAAGAGAAGAAAAGGCTGAACAACATGAAGGAAAGGCCAGAAGCATTCAAAGGAGAGTCATGTCTAATAGTCAAAGTTGATCTCTTATAAGTTCTGTCATATAAGCTTCTGTGAAAGTTACCAAAACCAGGAGTAAAATCTGACATGCATTCTGAGACAGATGCATACATGCATACACACATATTGTTTTTTAGGAAAGAGGCAAGTTCCCACATTGAGATTGTTGATAGAGCAGAAGCAAAGGACTAGAAGACACTGAATAGAAATCAAGAATTCAATGGAGGCAAGAAATCTGAACCACATATAACCCCGAGGACATGCATTCTCACCCTGCCACACACAAACCTATCAATCCCCCCAATTTTAGAAAAATCTCAAGGTCATCATTGGACATTGCACAGAGTACATGAGGAGTTTGGGCCAATCTTACCTAAGTCTGATCTAGACGCCAGTTGACATCTTGGTAACACTTAAAATTACTTACTTGTATGTTGGCTCATCTTTGTCTTTTTTATCAAGTAGAGAATGTTCTGCTGGGTCTAAGCATGATTCCTCATTAGAAAGTGAAGCAGTTTCCCTTATACTTTCTTCTTGAATCTCACTTTCCATTAAATTATTATCCTTCTTCGGGAAAGAAAAACAGCTTTCAATTTGCCAATGCTTTGCCTATAAAAACAAAGAGATTTATTTTTTTATGATTTTTTTCCCTTGAACATTCATATGCTACACTATGAAGTAAAGTTGGGGACACACACAATAAAAGAATAAGACATGGTTTCTGTTCTCCAGAAACTTATAGTCTTATACGGGCGGATAAGACACACATACATGTAACTTTAATAAAGGTAGAAAGTGAGTCATAGAAACAGAAATTCCCTGAAAAGATAATAATGAAGTACAAAAAATTGACATTCTTTCTTTAAAATCCTGAATAGTAGGTGAATATTTACTAAAAAGAAAAACAAAGAAAGTTTTTATTGAAGAATTGTCAGAGTTAATTTTTGATACAACTACTTTCTTTTCATCTTATTTCCTAAAATGTTGAGCATCCATCACCCCAAAATATCTATAATAATAAAAGTGTTATATGTTAATTAGACCAGACTTCCTTCCAAAGACCTTCCAGATGAAGCTGGGGCTGCAAGGGCTGAGGCAAGCTTTCCTCTGTGAGGGAAGCCTGGGTCCGGGTGCCAGAGGGAAGCCAGTGCCAGGAGCCGGGGGAAGGAAGGCCTACTCTTGCATGAATTTCGTGCATTGGGCCTCTATTATGTTATATAATAGTTTTGTTTTCACAGATCTTGACTATAATTCTTAATATGTATCCATATACCCAAATGACAATACCAATGACAATCTATTTTATATTTTAAATATAGAATCCATTTCCTTGTCTTCTATCAGTTCACATTGTATACACAGGAATGCACCAGAGAACATAGCCAGAGTGATAGAAGGGTAACATCAGACATCCCTAGGATGTCTGAGTGACCTACAAACTGATAACCTTGTCAAAAGGGCATGCAGAGTGAAATGCTGACAGAGGCCAGGAGGACAATGACAATGAATGAACCGAGGCTCATCTAAGATGATCAGCGGCAAATGAGATTCGGCCTTACTGGATTAGAGAGAATCCATTTTACAGTTTCTCTCAGGGAATGACATGTTCTTTTTCAAGAGAAACAAGAAATCTGGATCTTATATGAAATCTTTTTATTTTTAAATGAGGGCAACTAAATCAAATTTTAAACACTGGGTGAAGAGGAACAAAGTCACTGGCCCCCAGATGAGGAGGAGAAGTGCCAATAAAATAATTCTACCCAATCCAACTGTGGTGAGTGCTAAAGGAAAGGCACTGAAGGACCGCACACAGTGTCTAATTTCTTTTTATACCACAATCACCTGACAGTTTCCTGGGATAAATGTATCTCGATGGTTAAATCATCTCCACTCCCATTTCTCCAGCTCTATAAATAGACATACAAAACCACTTACTTTTATAAATCTAACTTGAAAAGCAATCTCCGATCAATAACTATGTTGTAAAAGTGATTCACAGTGATTAAAAACACTTCTTTCATGAAATATGTAGAATCACATTGCATTAAATTTTAAACACTTTAATCAGACTGTATGTGATTTGAAAATTAAGTTTTAACATGGGAAATTAAAAGATATTAATGCTTTCCTCCTGTTTTATAACTGCTAACCCAGAGTTGATTCAACTAAAAGACAAATGTGTCATTCAAATGTAGGGCAAAAAGGCACTATGCTTTGCAAATCAAGTTTGTTCAGTAAAAATTGTTCTGATCCTACTTATATTTACTAAATGGCTCTCCTTATCTACATGTTTTCATCTAACTCCCCTATCTTACTTAAAAGGGTGTCTCCTTTTTACACACTTGAAGGACATTCACTGTTACTATAATCCAGTATCTGCTATTTTTCTGTTTCTATCCTCCCTCCCTTCCTTCCCCTTTTCCTGCATTAGGGACTAGCAGCACCCTTATTCAAGACAGTTTGATTTTTTTAAAAGATCTTAACAACATCTTTAACAGCTCAAGCAGAAGGGACTAGAAAACACAGCTGTCCCTGCTTTGCCAGACTACTTTATAAAACTACACCGGCTCTTTTCCTGTCTTCAACAGCAGGAAAAAAACAAAACACAATTTTCATGCAGGGTTTTGGGGGCTGATGTCCTTCAAAATACAAAAGACTTCACAAAACAACTAAGGAAAAATATCAAGGCATAAAAAATGAACAGTTTACTAGCACGTACTTCTTAATTAAAATAAAACTTAGGTACAGACTTTGTTTGGTGGGCACAGTTTATGGCACCCACACATAGAACAGTCTTATTCTTGCTTCAACCCCATCTGGGAGACTTATATCCCAGATGTCACCCGCTTGATGATGCTTTGATTACCTGTCATTCTAACCTCACCTCATCTCATGTGATCCTATGTGGCCTGTCTGTACAGCAAGGTTGGCATTGCATTAACTTCTCAACTGCCCAAAACAGCTTTCCACCTCATGTGTGTTCAGAATGCCAGCGTGCCCCACTCTGTCTCCCTCACTACACACCTACGCACACTCGTTTGATTCCCGCTCAGATGCTGTTCTCCCTGAGAAAGTCCAGCACCTGCCTCATTTGCAGAGCAGGAGAGACAGTGCAACTCTGGAGCATTAAACTGAGCCGCCCAGGGTACCCGGCCAACTGTTGGTCCACCTCCCCAGATTAATTTCTGACTTCCCCTCACCCTTCATGTCCTGAAAGGTTGTACAGAATTCTTTCCACACAGGTTGACATCATCAAACTGACTTCACACATAGAGCAACAACAGACTTTGTCTTCCGCGGGGGTGGGAGGTAGGGGGGTAAAAGATCAACCAAAGGACTTGTATGCATGCATATAAGCATAACCAATGGACATAAGACACTGGGGGATAGGGGAGGCTAGGGGCCTGTCTAGGGCGGGGGGGGGGGATGGACACATATGTAATACCCTTTGTAATAAAAAATTTTAAAAAAAAGGACTGCTTTGTACTCTCACGGCATGAGAATGGCACCTGAGGTGGCCGCATGGAACCAAGCCAACCAGCCAGACAGAAATGAAAGTATCTCTGTAACCTCACACCACCACGTTCGAACAGTCCTGGTTGAAACAGATCAAACCAAGACTTTGTTCCCCAGAGCGCAAAAGGAACAGGAGCAGAGGTCCCATAAAAACAAACAGAATAAAGAACTGAAAGGTGAGAAGATGAATAGTTCCTTTCATCCATTCCCCCACTTTGGTATTTTCCCCTCTACACATGAGAGCTTACTTTCATGGGAGCACAGGGTTAAAAGCATGAACTCTGATATAAGCCAGCTTGAGTTAAAAGCAAAACTCTACTATTTATTCGCTTCTGTGAGCTCTGTACTTTTGTTTTCTCACCTATAAAATAGTACTAATGAAAGTTCTTCCATAATGGATGGGCAATTGTGAAGATTACATTAGATTATTCATATTGAGACCTAGAACAGTGCCCCAGGAATACAGGAAAAACTCAAAAAAAAATGTTAGCTATTATTATTTTCACAAGAGTAAACCAGATGATGAAGAGCAAGGTTTGTTTTTTCTAAAATGTTCTATTTGATTATTACCTTGATTATTACTTGACAGTCAGAGTTATCTGTTTCATATAGCATGCTAATATTCTCCACATTGTATTTTTACTCAACTTCAAAATGGAAAGAATCCACTTATTTTAGAGAATTTTTTTTCTCAAAAACCCTGGAATACATTTAGCTGCACAGAGACTCTTTCACTGTCTCTGGTGTCCTCCACTTGATGGAACTGCCATGGTTAATGGTAAACAGGACAAGAGATGCCTACAGCTACAGCTCCAGAATGGAAGTCAGTTCTTACATGACTAATGAACATCAACAGCTGATGAGATTCAAATGGAAATCAGCCCAAGTTCATACTAAATGTCAAGTAAATACTAGAATAATAAACAAGCAATATTTCTACCTGACCGAAGATGTAGACAGGTGCGCCGCAGACATCAGTCACACAAACGCTGCAGTCTGCGGAGCAGGAGATAATCAGCGAACTGCCACCCGGCGCGCACATCTCTAAGGAACGTATCTGGTCTTCGTGAGGTTGGAACGACCTTATCAGAGTTGGGGCCTGTGTGATTCTGCTCTTACTAGAATTGAGACAGTACTCCTGAATGAAAAGAAATGCCAGAATCCTAAAGAGTCCAAATGTGAAATTATCACAGTGACATAATACTTTTTTAAAAAGTCTGATACAGGAATGAAAAGTAGGTCCATTTGGGAACATTAATCTGTGATCCAAATGCAAAAGAATAGTTCATGATAACAGAGGTTAGAAAAATGACACTAACACTCAAAAGAAGGTTTCTACCTGATCTAACTAACTTGAAAAATTGAAAGCAAGGAAGGAGGGGGAGCGGGAAGATGAAAAGAAAATGTTAAAAAGTAAAGTCAGTTATTTGATACAGGGGAACTTCATCACATATAGGTAGTCACATATTATACAACTGTATAATATTATTAGAAAATTGAGGAGGTAATTGGTGACACAAAAATCCCACATTAATTCAGGATGACAATAATGCTAGGTGAAGGACCAGTACTCCATTTAAATTATGTTTAAAGTCTTGCTTAAAAGAAGGTATATCCAAATTATCTATGCTCAAATGATGTTGCAGTATCTTACTGACAATATTGCTTTTCTAAATTGGTTGATTGACTTGAGCGTATTTTAAGAGAAGATTTTTAATACTAAGGAAAATCTGGTTTTCTCTATAAATTATTTAAGAGAAGTCTCTGCTCAATACATGTAAATGTTTCCTTTAAAATACTCAGACTGTCAGGGGGATCACCTTGTAAGTTATATAAATAGTCTAACCACTATGCTATACATCTAAAACTAATATAATATTGATTGTCAAGGTTATTTTAAAATTAAAAATAGTTGCTGTAAAAATAAACAAAATACTCAGAATGAATAGTTCTTCTTTTATCTAGGAAACAGACAAGACTGGATTCATAGTTATCTGCAACAAAAGGCAGTCAAAAATAATAAAGTGGATGTAGACTGTTTTCAAATCACCTCTATATTCCATATTTTCAAACATCCATCAAGATCTCCTGTGGCGAGGTATCGATTCAGTTTATCAGTAGCCATAATAATAGATCCAACTCCACGATGAGCCAAAAATTCAGCCAGAAGTTGTTTCTTAAATGTATCCCAGAGTCTGACATACCCAGATCCTCCACATGACACCAAGTTAGCACCTCCTGACAGGAAAGAATCACTAGTTAGGAAGCTGTGCCAATGATACAGAAACAACCTCAGTGGCTTGCCTTGTGAAAGCATGGCATGTTGTAGAGGTGGGTAGCCCTGAGATCAATTCCCAGCACTTTAATTCTCTCAAGTATAAAGTTGAGATAACCCTATGATAACCTCACTGGGTTATGTTGAATATTAAATGAAATAAGATATATAAGATGCTCCATTAAATTTAGTTTCCTTTCCTTCATTCATTATTTTGATATTATTTGGGTTTTTAAAATTTAGACAAAATTAATTTATTCAAATAAACTTTAAGACATTAATTGCAACTTGATGATAATATGATTACATAAAACCCAACTTTCTTAATAAAGTATTGGACACAAATACCAAAGGAGTAAAGCTCCTTATGCAGAGGTCTGGCTGCATATATGTAGCAATAGCAGCATGATCATTGACTTCTCTGTATAGTAGCATGCTTAGGACCCTATTTATGAGCTTATTTTTACATTTTTAATCAAGAATTTATTGTACGCTCTTATGAGACACTTTTTTGGTTCATAGGCCTAGAACTAACCTTTCATCTTCCATTTGTATATGCTTTGTAGAAGCACTTTATCTAAATTATTCTTCTGTGGCAAAGTTTCTATTATTATTTGATAAATCTGTAGATGACTTTCAATTTGCTTCACCAATGTACTGCCGATTAACAATCATATCTGCTTAAAGTAGAAATAATAGCATGTAGCTGCTTCAGTGGAAACAATTTAGGAACACTGATAACATTAAGAAGAATTAGTCTGGAGAGCAATTTCAGGATAATAGTTCATATTGTGAGTATAAGTGAGTTCCAGAAAATAGAAAGGTTTAGAATATGTTTCAAAATCTACTCTAAATATTCCAGTGCTTCTAAAGCTTTATAGGATTATAACTGTCAATTTTAATGTTGAAAAATTTTATATGAAAATCATGCAGATTTTCTACTTATAAATTGAATATGAAAAACTGAATAGAGAAAACATAGTGCAGTCCAGGCAATGCGGCTCAGTGGTTGAGAGTTGACCTATGAACCAGAAGTCATGGTTTGATTCCTGGTCAGGGTTTGATTGTGGGCCCAGTGTGGGGCATGCAGGAGGCAGCCAATGGATGATTCTCTCATCATAGATGTTTGTATTTCTCTCTTCCTCTCCTTCCCATATATATTTTTTTCTTTTTTTTTTTAAAGAAAACAGGGTTCAGATATGTTGTTTTAAACATATAACACATGTATGTCTAGATTCCTAATATTAAGAAAAAGCACTTTTTTAAAAATATATTTTATTGATTTTTTACAGAGAGGAAGGGAGAGAGATAGAGAGTTAGAAACATCGATGAGAGCGAAACATCGATCAGCTGCCTCCTGCACATCTCCTACTGGGAATGTGCCCGCAACCAAGATACATGCCCTTGATCGGAATCGAACCCGGGACCTTTCAGTCCTCAGGCCGACTCTCTATCCACTGAGCCAAACCGGTTTTGGCAGCACTTTTAACATATATATATTTTAGAGAAAAAGTAAAAAATATGCATTATTCTCAAAAGGAGATTTTTATTTTGGGTAAACACAGGCTGAATTAGCACTAATTCAGTGCTAACTTGATGATAATATGATTACATAAAACCCAACTTTCTTAATAACGTATTGGACACAAATACCAATACGTTCAGTGCTAAGATAACATAGCCATTGAACACGGAGGAGAAATTAAGAAAATGTATATTTCATCTGTATTCTATTAAATAACTACAGTAAATCATGTGGCAGCACCAGTGTTGGCATAGCTCTCAGCAGAAGCTCTAACCAGGACCCTGATGCACAGCCGGTAAAGATACCCCAAAGTGTAAGTTCCTCTCCAAATTATTATGACAAAAAGTAGGCAACTATTTTAAATTTTGCTATTGCCTCCAATCTCCAGGTTTCTCACTATTTGGCCCCAGCCCATCGGAGCCAGATGCCAGTGCTGTCCCACGTTCTGCTGCATGTAGACCTAAGCTCACCTCACATATTTGGAGCATTTTTCTTCTTTTTAATTTTTTGAAATTAAATTTATAGGGCTGGCATTGGTTAATAAGATTGTATAGGTGTCAAGTGTACAATTCTAGGGTATGTCACCTGATATTGCATATTTCTTACTGTGCCCTCTGCCCTACCAAACCTCTTTATGTCGTGGCTGGAACACCAATTCTGATTGTTGCCCATAGTATGTAGCTTGCCTGAGTTTTTCTCACTCTGATTCTGGTGTATGCAATACTGTATATATTGCTGATGGCGTCTAGTCTAGTTCCTATTCTTGGGCCCATCCTCCTGAACCTTAACTTCATTCGCAGTCAAGGCCTCCCATGACCCAGTACTGACTGTTAGCTAGACATAGTCGAACTCCACAATGCTTAGATACAAATACATTGAATTCTCTTTATTGCACCCTTTGCCAACATTTTACAATATATCAAAGCACTCTGCAGTCAAAATATAAGTATACAGTTTACCTGTTGCTGCAACGTTTTTTCTTGCTTCAAGGAAGCAAAGTCTCATCACAGCGTTATCGCACTCGGTGCCAGACTCATAGGAGCTGGCTCCCAGGGTAGCCTGCTCCGCTGTGGGGCGGCTGGAGCAGCTCCTCCCAGCACTGAGGAGCTTTTGAGGCTCTATATTTGTGATAGAGACAAAGCCAGGTGTCTTAATGAACAGAAACATCTGCTTTTCAAACAAATGCTTATGAACAACAGGCCCACTTCATCACAGGCTCAGATGACCCCATCAAGTCTCAGAATAGGTTTCCACTCAATATCCATCAGCCTTCTGCTATTCACTTTCTCAAGCCCAACTTGAAGGACTGTTTGATTGCCTTTTTGTTTGCATATTCCATACACACTTACAGAGTTTTCCCTTGATATGAATTCATAAGTACTTCATTTTAGAGTCACATCTTAGAGATCTTGATATATTCAAGACAAATGTGATTCTATTATCATAGCATTTGCAGCTTATTAATCGTGAATATTAACCTTGCAAACAATTTAAAAAGATGAGACATAGTAACTATTTAAATATATTTAAACAATCATTTTAGCAATATTATTTATTAGTGAGTTACCTTGGAAAGGACATTCCTAATGGGATTTTGATTATTTCATGACACTATCTCCAATCTACACTAATAAAAACTAGGGATATTCATCTTAGGATGTATGAATAGTCTGCACACAGTTATGAAAAATCTATACAGAAGTATCTTCAGATTTTTAAGGCAAGAAATCTATAGCAATGCCTCTTGTGGCTTTTAGAAACTTGATGCTATCTGCTTTCCCTTATTTTCTACCTCTATGCTTTAATTGTAGCTACAGTTAGGTTTGCCATGAGGGCCAAGATGGTTCCCCACTGAAGGCCAATATAGAGGAAGAGGCAGAATTCCATCCTCTCCATGGAAGGTTCAGATGAGCCCTAATACTTAGCTCCTTGTACATAAAGCAGGTCAGAATTTGGGGCCTGCAGGCTAGTCAGTCCTAAATCTCTTAACTATGTTTCTTTACTCTGATCAAATCAGTCCCTCAACTTTTCACACACAAAAACAAACAAACAAACAAAAAAACTATATCTAATGATCAGTCTTTTCCTAAGGTCCAATTCAGCCTTTGTGAGTTTATCCAATTGAGACAAGAGAACCATGCTGGGCCATGAGAAATTGCATATTCATTACTCAAATAAATTAGTCTAAGGAAAAATCTTTAGTATCTAACAAAACTAAAATAAAATGTGAAAGGCAATTGTCAGGACATTTTGCTCAAGCATAAATAAAATATTCATGTGCTCTGCTAAGTTCCCATAAAATACAATATACTCCCATCTAACGCTCCCACAAGTTTCTAAAACAAGAAATAATTTAAGATTTCCAGGTGGCATAATATTTAATACAAGCTCTAGACTGAGGCTGAACAGCCAATCAAGTGCACACGAGTTCCCATTTTCTTACCAAGGGGTACCCAATGTTCACTCAAAGGCAATTTGGTGAAGTTTATTGGCAACAACTAAACTGGATAGAAATGAGAGTCTGCTCCCTGCTGTCAGTAATTCAGAAGCACTGATACAGTATATGGAGAAAAAAATGTCATGCCAAGGAGAATTTGCTAAGCCAAGTAAATCTCAAGAATTTTTTAAAGTCACTTTGACAAGACAACAATATCACTAATCCCTTGCGCTTATAGCCAATCATCTATAATTTAGGAGCAAGCTGCAACAGTACATATATAAACAACCAGGCCTGCTGTGGCCTGACTCAGCCACATGATTTTCGTTTCAAACTTGTACTCACCTGGTTTTGATTGTAGCAGCCTCTGGTAATCGGGATGAAGGACATAGTGGGCATTTTCTGTGCTGTTGTTCCACAGAACAATTTCTCCATCATAACTCCCTATATGAGCCAGCATACAATTGAACATAAATTGCCAGAAAGTTAGAGGAATATGAGCAACAGCAATGAGAAGAAGTCATTAGTATAAGATCTTACATGGAATCTTTCACACAGTAGGTACTCTATATATTTTTGGAGACAAGTGAATAATACAATTAGTATTTTTATTAAAATTTAGAACTTACAATCTTTAAAACATATGTATGCATTATGTATGATAAAATTACCCTATCTTTTTATTTGATAGAATAAGGGCTTTGCAATTAAACACCTTGAGTTTGAGTCCTCGTTCTGCTACCTACTAGCTGTGTAACCTTGGGCGAGTTATTTAATTACATGATGCCACAATTTCCTCATCTAAAAAATTGGGTTAAAATTGTATTTCTTAGAGTTGATGTACAAAATGAGAAAATAGTGCCTAGCATATTATAAGTACCAAAAAAGTGTTAATAATTATCATACTTTTTTTAAGGAGTGAGGGCAGCCAAATCAAGTTTCTCTAGGTTTGTTTCCCATATCTCCTTTTTGATGTGTGTGTCTTCTTTTCATTCCCTCCCTCCTACATTATTTGTTGCATATTACTTTCTCCAATCCTAAAGTTCTCCCTACAGAAAGTCTTTTCTTACTGCTCATCGCAGAGAACATAGAAAAACCCAACGAATGAGGCTAAGTCTGACCAAGTCTCTGCTCTCAGCAGCTCAATGAGGACAGCTCCCTACTGAGCAGGGTGTCAATATCCAGTAAAGAGCAGAGGGGAAGGGCTGAGTTTGAGTCGGGTGTACATATGGTGCCTTTCATGGGATTTGGAGAGATAAGAGAGTAATACATACTAAGTCCTGTCCTGTCCTGGGGAAAGCCACCTGTGCAACTCATAAATTGACCAAGGATGATATATCTCCATAGATTAGCTGTCCATCAGAGCACCTATCTTTTCCTGTGGTTTTGAAATGTCCGACTCTCAAAGGGCTTAAACAAACATTTGCACATAGAACTGATGGGATGAGAATGAATGAAGACATCATCTATTCACCAATTACAGTGGTATTTTATGACACTTCATAATAACAGCTCTACAGCCTTACAGATTGTTTCCATTATCCTGCAGTATGAGCTACTCCCTGCGGGGGTGGACTTCCAGCAGCTATAAAGCAAATTGAATAGCAGTGTTGGCTGTACTGGAAGGTAATCAGGAAAGTCCTAAAAAATACTGCAACTTTAAGTGCAGATAGAGCAGTAAACTTCATATTGCAACACTTCATAGCTATCCTGGCTGTTTTCCTGTAAGCTTTCATTCCTCTTAATCAATGACATTTTTTATTCTAAAAAAAGAAAAAAGAGTAGGCTGTCAAAATATGGACTTGTTAATTTCATGGTGCAATCTGCCTTTATAAATTGTTTTCTTTGGCCAGAAATGATATAACAATGACTGTTTCTCCTTAATATGTCACATCAAAGTCTGTCCATGGATCCTTTTAAGAACTTAAATTTGTCAACATTTTATGAGGCCAGTCTTTAACCAATATCATTTTGACTGCATTGTGCCAAAGGGTTAATACATTCCCATTATAAAACATCTGAGTGCCACAGAAGTGTGATTTGTATCCAAGAGCCTTAATGCTGCTCCTGGAAAAAGGACAATAAAAATAAAAGCTCACATTTATGTCCAGCTGGTGTTGCTCAGTGGTTAAGCATCAACCTATGAACCAGGAGGTCACAGTTCAATTCCTGGTCAGGGCATATGCCCAGGTTGCAGCTCAATCCCCAGTAGGGGGTGAATGGGAGGCAGACAATCAATGATTCTCTCTCATCATTGATGTTTTTATCTCTCTCCTCTCCCTCTTCCTTCCTCTCTGAAATCAATTTTTTAATTTTTTTAAAAAAGCTAACATTTACTGATAAGCTTACTGTTTGCCGAACACTGAGGTAAGCCCTTACACAGATTATCTTATTCAATCTTCACTATAAAATAAGATATAGATACACTATTGTTAGCCCTGTGGCTCAGAGAAAACTGGTTTAAATAACTTTCCCAATACCGTGAGTTGCAAGTGGTGAAAATAGGATCTAAAGCCAGGTAGCCAGGCTCAGGTGCCCTAGAAATAAGGACCAAGAGTAGCTTTACATGAAAAAAATCTACTCACTTTACAGTTGGGAAAAGTTTTTATTTTTTGTGTTTTTTTTAAGTGAGTGAGATAAAAGAAACCAGACTTTCACCATTGATTGTCAAGGGAAGGTTTAATTAACCTGTAGCAAGCGTTTGTGGAGGTAAGAATGCAGCACAAATGATATCATCCCGGTGCTGTATCCCTCCTGCCCATTCCTCCGGATGGATGGAAAACTGATTGAAGTTCTGAGGTCGAAACACGGTTAGAGCCCTAGTAAAAAGGATATACAACTTAGCTGGGGATCTAAAAATAATAGAGATATCGAGTAGCCATTGTCAACGTGGGCAGTGTGACTTGAGAGGTCTAAAATACAACACTATCCAAAACTTAATCCCCACATGACATCCATGATACTGAACTTCCCACATTACATTTTCTCTTGGGTACTCTCATTAAATTCTCTGGTAAATGATAAATACTTAGTATTAAAAGGTTAATTATCCTTTCACAATCACTAATACCAAACATGTATGCACTTATCAGATGAATTATTCATCACCAGAACCCTACTGCAAAGTTTCCCTGTATGGAGCCACTAAGAGTTTTGTGACTGTGACAATGAAAAAGGGGATGAGCCTGTGAACACATAATATTTTGTAGTTTGAACAAAACTGACAAGATTTCTTTTCATCAGAGCATCCAGGACTTGTTAACATGCCCTGAGGCATTTCCCAGACTTACTTGACCACAGAGTCCTTTCACATACAGTGTCATGAAGAACTACCAATTGGAGAACACACTTGGAAAATGCCACTCCAAAGGAATGGTACACAGGACAGATACATTTTGAACAGAAATAATCATGTTAAGAAGGTCAGTATCTTGAGGTCCTGACAGTGAATTTGAGGATAGGCAAGGATGAGCAGAGAATGAAATGCCTGGTTCTTGGTGGGGAAGTGAGGAGCACAAAAACTAAATTGTGAGGGTATTAATACTACCCTGTTCCCACTTGATTTGGACTCTGGCTACCAGCCTGTGCTAAGCCCCTTCTTCCTTCTAGAGCCACACACAGCTCAAGGAGCGTCTGTAACCACAGGCTCGGTGACTTCACTCTCATTCTCTTCATCTCCCAGAGATCTTCCTTCTATTCCTACAGCTCTGAAGGTCTCCCAATTGTCCTGTCATTGTAACTCCTTATTCTCGGATGGATGTGGCTTTCTCCTCCTATAAACTCTTTTGTTTCTAGTATGTCCTGCATCTCTTCTTGCCTCCCTGACTTTCACTTCCTATTCTCTATTTTCCCTTCCTTTTATCTCTCCTCTTTTAATATGGGCATTCCTTATTGTCATTCTTCCAATCCATCTCTCTACTCAAAAAAGCTTGTTCAGGAATTTTGTAGACCACAATGAGCTCCAATCTCGCTTATAAATGGTTCTTAAAACTCCCTTCATTTTCAACTTTTTCCAGTGTTGAATAGTTCTCCCTTGCCAGTTGGCAGCTGCCTATAGTGCTCACATTAGCAACATATCAAAAATCCAAAGTTTTCATCTACCCTCCACATCAGCCCTCCTTAAATTCCCTATTATGACCATAATTTCAGCCTCCTGCATGTCTTTCTCTTTCTCAGTCAAGTACTGACTGATTCTACCTTTGTGAGATGTTATATATTTACTCTTCCTTTTTACTTGTAACAGCCAGTGACAACTTCCTAGTTCAGTGCTCACTACCTCATGGTTGAACAATTGTAACAGTCTCTTCATCACTTTCACTGCCTCTTGTCTACCCATCTCTGGTACACTCTTCATCCTGCTATTAGATGACTGATTCCATTCAGGGAGCTCTTAAAATGCATTTATTCTATAAGCATTCCTTATTTCCTCTGTAGAAGTCTCTATTCTGCAGGAAATAGAGCCATGAACATAAATGACTAAAATGCAATGAAATGTGGTAAATGCCAAGGAATTACTGATCAAACTGCCATGGAATTCCAGGTATAGAAATCGCAGAAGGCTGAGTGGAGGGGTCATATTGGAGCTGAACCGTAATAGATGGGTAGGATTTGAAAGAGGAAGGCAGTCTACCCAGAGTGGGGAGACAGCATGAGCAAAGTTAAAGCTCATGCTCTGTTGAAAAACATTTACTAGTTTTCAGTTTCCTACATGAAAAAAAATTCAAATGTGTGGGCCTGTTATTAAAAACCCAATAATATTTGGGTCCAATACAATTTTTAAGAATAATTTCTCTATTCTTCTATCCTTGCTTTTTAAAATAAAATTCGAATGTCCAATCAAATATTTGACAGGGCTACGGGAAGCCAGAGGGTACATACAGAATTCCTTCCTACGTGTTCATTTTTTAAAAAAATATATATTTTATTGAGTTTTTACAGAGAGGAAAGGCGAGAGATAGAGAGTTAGAAACATCGATGAGAGAGAAACATCGACCAGCTGCCTCCTGAACACTCCCCACTGGGGATGTGCCCGCAACCAAGGTACATGCCCTTGACCGGAATCAAACCTGGGACCTTTCAGTCTGCAGGCCGATGCTCTATCCACTGAGCCAAACCGGTTTCAGCCCTACGTGTTCATTTTACTCAAAGAGTTTTGGAGAAAATATTTTTGACATCAAAATAAGGATAGATGAATTGATATAATAGAATGCAAGTTTCCCCTGGACTTTAAAGATAAAATATAAGGTTTCAAATAAAGTTCTTGCTTGCAGGAGCTGTTTTGAGCTGTTAGGAGTATTCAGGGGCTACATCTCCTTGATCAAGCCAAGCAATATTCTTATTGCTCTCCTCTAAGCACCTTTCTTGTTTTCTAGGCACCCTTTATGCTTCTAACTGCTCTGTGTCACCCATGATGTGTTCTTCTATCCCTATATGGATTTCCTTTCACACAGAGACCCATATCTACTATCCATGCACCCATTGCCTAAGGCCTATCTTGTTCTGGTAGGCTTCCTTAATTACTAGAGTTGAAAGAAATAGCTTCCTCTTCTGACCTTTTACATTGTTCACGTTTCACTTTAATAAATATTATGTAGTTTTCACTTCTCTGCTAGTTTGTAAGCTCTCAGAAGCCAGAGAGTTTGTCTTATTCTGCAACCCCACAGTAGCAAGCATAGTGACCTACGTATATTGAGTGTCCAATAAATATTTGTCAAGTGACTGAATGAAAAATTTCTGCTCAATTATTGCCTCCTCAAGTAAATCTTCTCTGATGATCCTAAAGATTCCTTGAGTATCTCATCCTCACCTACATAATTTTTCTTTATTACATTATCTGTATATTATATTGTGGTCTATGTTTATTTGTCTGTTTCTTCCCATTTATTCTGCCATATATAAGCCCTAGGGGAACAGAGACTTTGTTCCTTTCTTCATCAGCAGTTCCTAGAACAGTAGCTAGAACGTAATGGGCATTTAATAAATATTTGCTGAATCAGTGGATGAATAATTCTATTTTTTAATAATTTAATATTGATGTTCTTTTAATACGAGGTTTATCAAGACATATATAAACCACCAGGAGGCAGACACTCAACACAGGAGCTGCCATGACACACACTGGCCATTTACAAATAAATGGCACTATGGACCTGGTGCAGGCAAACCTACAAACCAACACTCAGCTTCCCCAAAGTGGGGCACAGTCCCCACCACCACCCTGGAGCAACACCCCACCAAATCACAGCCAGTGCTGCCAAGACCCCATGGAGCAAAATGCAGCAGACAGCCCAGCCCAAACCCAAACGGTTGCTGTGGGTGCCTGGTAATGATGTCATGTAGCAACACCCAGCTTCCCCTCCCTAGCAACTAGCCTCCTTGGAGTTTCTTCAGCCCAGGAACCTGACCTGCTTTGTAGCCAGGTGCAAACATTTTACACTTTAAATGTCTGTGAAGCATTTTCTGGTGTCTCATCTCATTTAATTCTCACAAAAGTCCTAGAGTAGGTAGATAGGAGACTTGGTAGAATACTATTTTCTTTTCATTAGCCAGAAAATGAAGATTTAGAAAGTTTAGAAACTTGACCTGACTGAAAAGAAGTAAGAAATAATGGACCTTGAAAATGACTTCAGGTTTTCTCACTGCACAGAATACAGTCAAACACTGCTGCAGTTAAATATTTTACCCTTTGTTCTCCCTGCATGATCTACAATAATAATCTGCTTCGTGTTGATATTTACTACTGTGTTGCTGACAATTACCTGAAAGAGAAGTTGGGGTGCTTCACTGGGTTGAAAAAAGTTTAGCTGAATCAGAAAGCAGGTCCAATTAAGTAAGTTTATTTTATATATATATGTAAAAGGCTAGGTTGACTTGGGCATGTGTGATACATATAAAGCTCTCGCTGGCACCAATTGCACACGTGTGTTTTGATCTGTCATTGTCAATCGTGAATTTGGTTGACACTTCTATTATAGAGAAAGGGCGAATAGCAATATTAAAATATTTTTTCTAATTAATTTCCTTTCAATGTGCATGAATCTGTGCACCGGACACTAGCGATAATATAAATAAGGTAATTTTCAGTTCTGAAATTATAGTTACTATCATTATAGCTCTATATGTGTATACTTTTTATGTTCTCTTTAACTGTTGGTTTGATTGAAGAGATTAACCTTCAATGGAGAATGTGAGATAGGAGTGACAGGGAATGGAGAATGTGGGGTGGGAGTGACAGGGAAGAGGTTAATCTTCTAGCTCTTCTATTATCTCTCAGCTAACATTCAATGTCAAATATCTTTTCCCCAAGATACCCATATTAACTAGATGTGGTTAGGGAGTACCACCCAAAGGCACAAAATCCTTTTTCATAAGATGGTGCAAAAAGAAGCACTTCTGATATTTGACCTTGTGTGTCAAAATCTCAAGAAACTAATTAGCTGCCACCTTTCCCTTAAAAATCTCAACCTGAAATGACAGTTATCCTTAAAATACCTTCAGAATCCACACGGTATTTCTTACTTTGTCCATTTCAAATATAACTTCTTTAAGTTTATACTTTTGCCAAGAGTAAAATTAAAGTACATAATGAGCCAATTTTAAGGCCATTTTCAGAGTCTGAGATTGTTCTTTCTGACATTGAAGGATTTTACTAGCTCCATTTCACAACTCATCTGAAATCCTGAGAGCACTGCTACTGAGTCATTGTGTCCTCTTGTGAAGATGACCATAACTCTAACTCAGAATTTAAATACAATGACCAATTCTACGAGAAAAAAATTAGTTTTTCCTGTCAAGTGCAGAAAAATACTTAAAAAAATGTTTTAAGAAACAACCTTTTAGGATGAATGAGTTAGGAAAATAGCTTTTACTAAAACTTATCATGTAAAAATTCTTGGAAAGAACAAAAGAACACAATCAACCGTGTTTCCTTTGAGGTTACTTGTTCATGTGTTGTTAGTCCAATTATAAGAACCTATGTACTGATTTTTAGGTTAAAAAGGGATATCTCAAAGGCAGAGAACTAGTTTACTAAATGTCAGGTCATTTTTATCTATTTCCCTAAAATTTGTGAAGTCAAATTGTAAACACTAAAACCATCTCAAAATTAGGTTTGAGGGTCATTTGTGAATTCCTGCTTCCTCCTGACCTCGAGCAGGGTTGTTCAGAATAAGTCACAACTTTGGAAGTTTTCATTTTGATTCTTAGCCTAATAATATAAACCAGTTGAATCATATGGCATTATAGTTTCTTACTAAGGCAATCATCAAGTATTTAATATCTCATGATAGGTAAGTTTTATTGTTGAGGAATTTCAAATCCCTAATCTCATTTCATTTAAAAATACATTTAGAAATCAAATTATATCAACAGCTATTTTTGAGCAGCTAGTTTTTTACGAAACTGTGAAAAATGCTGCTATCAAGAATATTTTTAGCCAAGCTGGGTGTGGCTCAGTTGTTGAGCATTGACCCAGGAACCAAGAGGTCACCAGGTCAATTCCCAATCAGGACATACTTTCAGAATTATTTGAAGTTATATAACAGATTCTCTATTTTTCAGTGTTTGTATAGGAATAAGTATTTAAAGAGGGTAAAAATTTTCATAAACAGTGATCTCACCTTTAACAGAAAGAGAAATAAATTCGAAAAAACTAAAAGTCCGAGTCTATTTTTATAGAATTGACAAGTATAGAATCAGAATTTTAAGGCTAAATAAAATACTAAATTGTTATGATTATTTGTTTTATTTTACCATAATATACATATTACATGTCTACTTTAAACAAATGCAAAGATAATTGATCATTCATTCACTTAATCTTATCAAAATAAATATGGGCAGATATATAATTGACCCTATGTCTCTAAAGTATATTTTGCGTAAAATGATAAAAAACATATTTCTAGAAGTTCTAAATTTGGGCTTCCTTTTTCTGACAGAGATATTTTCTATATAAGGATTATAGTATTTCTAAGTAGTTAACATGGGCTCTCTAGTTCAGGCTTTCCTTAGGATAATTTTACAGTGGCATTTACCATATCTCGCCTTGTATATGTTAACTCCCCAATTAGAATGTGATACCACTGAGAGCACGAATCATGCTTCTTCATGTTCAGTCCATCATAGTTCCTAACTCAATGCTTTTCATTTAGGGGCAATTTAAAAATAATTGAGGGAAAGAAAGGGGGGAAATAATAATACTCTAGAACTTTAAGGTGCTGTTAGTAATACATTTTTATGCACCTCTTCAAATGCACAGAAATGATTCATTACCTTTGATTGATATGACCAACCTACTTAATCAAATTACTTGTTTAAAAGAATATAGTTGCTTTCCCATGATTTAACAACTTCATCTGTAACTCAGGACTAATGTAAAGAGTATGGACTTTGGTGTCAAATTCTAACTTAGCTGCCTATTAGCTCTGTAAGCTTGGCCAGGCTGCCCAACTTCTTCAAGCTTCGTTTCCTTTCTTATAGAAGAGAGTTGGTAACACTTAACTTTCTGATTTATTGTGAAGAGAGAATAGATTTTAATATCTACCCTGCATGCCTTTTATTCAGAGTGTGACTAATGGAAAATTAATCTTGCTAATCATCAGATTCCTTATCTAGTCAATAAACATTAATTGTTATATAACTAATATCATTGAGCATCTATTAAGCACCAGACATTATATAAATATACATACTATATCTATCATCTCTCTCTATCTCTCTATCATCTATCTGTCTATATTCTATCTATCATCTATCTATCTATCTATCTATCTATCTATCTATTATTGCTCAATGATATGTATTCTATTCCTATGTTAGATAAAGTGCAGGAAGCTAGAGAGCACAAAGACAAAAAAGAAGGCATATTTCCACCCTGGGAGTAAAGAGATGTCCTAGTGGGGAGGATATGTGAACGAGACTAGAATTAAGAATGCACATTTGCCACATGAGAAAATGCTTAGGAAAGGGAGAGAATAACGACAAGGGGGTGTGAAACAGTGAATTTGTATGGGGACATCCTGACAGTAGGTTGGTCCTTGAGTTTGGAATGTACAGGAGAATGAGTGAGAATGAAACCAAGAATAGTTCCAAGCTGTGGGGACTTCAATTAATTATGTAGACACTCCGAAAGGTGTCAAACAGGGAAGTGACATTGACAGAATGCAGTGTAGAAAGAAATCATTGCAGCTAAAATGTTCAGTATCTATTTAAGAGGTAAAAGAGGGGCATTACTAGAGGAAAGGACAAATGGGAAGGCTGTGACATCCGTATATGTGGGAATGACGCTCTGAATATACAGTTGTAGTAGTGAGGAGAACAGGTTTGAGAAATGTTTAGAATATAAAACGGATAAGGCTTAGTGACTACTTGGTGGTGAAGTTGAGTGAGAAGGGAAAACCAAGGTCTCTGGCTATTAACAGGTTTTGGAGAGGGGAATAAATAATGCATGCAGTTTAGAATATTTTGATTTTTGGATTGCAGTCAGACACACCCAGCAAAGTGAGTTTAGAGAGATAAGAGCTAAAGAGAGATTTGAGATATCTATAAAATATCGCATACCTTCCAAGGTGATGCCAAGGTTTAAATTACATAATGTGTGTTAAGTACTTCGTGCTACAAAGCTCTATGGATAAAATAAATGAGTTGATCTCCCTAACCAGGTAAGTGGAATTCTTATTCCATCCTGGGCAAAATTAGCAAACATGGCTCTTTTCAATAGAGCCTGAAGTTAAAGCTTCAGCTTAACAGTTTTCTCTGGGTTTTAAAGAAAGCTTGATGAGCTGACTGCCAGTCTTCTAGTTATTTCTTCTCTAATCGCTAAATTATTAAGGAATTGGCATAATGGACCATCCTTCCCAAGCTATTACCAAATAGTTGACTAATCTCTTGCTTCTTTTGTCAAATGCGTCCTGGCAAAAAGATCCCTGCAAAGACCCTCCAGCAACCCCTCTAACATAAGGCCTCTGACTTAGAAAATATATTTTTTAAATCCAACAATATAAAGTGACATGAAGTCATTGGAAATACATTTTTTTAGCTTTCAATTCCAACTAAGGGATCCAAGTCTTGACCACCTTGTAGAAGATGGAATAAGTGGAGAAAGATGGGAAGAGTGATAACGTTTCCTCCTCTCATTTCAGGCTTCCCCAAGCTTCCTCCCCAAGATTATAGAATATGATCACCCACAAAGATAGACCAGAAAATTGGATGCTCCTTTAAACCATTTTCAGATGACTCTACACATCTCATCTTTTAAAAATTTTCCCTGTAAGCAATAAAAAAACCCAAAACACATGTGATGCTAATTTCTAACTATGGAGATCTTAAAAAATATAATTAAGAAAATGGTATCTCTACAGTTGTAAATTACACTGATTAATTTTTTAAATTCTTTTTGTTCTGTCCCAAATTTAAATTGGGTCAGCTGTACACTACACATCTGCCCTGCCATGATATTAGAGAATTAAATGTTATTCACTGCCACAACCTAATTATAGAGATCATTAGGCCATAGTCTATCGGAACGGTTATGAGCTGTTAATGGCTCATGATTGCTCCCAGGGATGTGAAGAAGCCTTGTCTTTCAAAGTTGAGGATGATTGAATTAGTTTAATATCAAGTAGAATAATCTGGTCTATATTTCCTTCCTTATAATCAAACTTCCCCTGAAACTGAGCTGTGTGTGGCACTCTGCTTGTCTGCATACGCACATTTGCATTAGAAGAAAAGCCTTTCATGTCATTGATAAAAATCCCCAAGTATATACTGCTAGCTTTCTAGGTATGAAATCTGTTTAATCCTAGCTTCAAACCCTTCAGATCATAATTCTATAGTGAATAATGCTGGGCAAATTACCTATTAGAGCAATATTTTGTGAAATGTTGAATTTATGGACAATATATTTTCCAAACATAGCGCTTTAATTTTCCCTAGTGCTTATACAATGCCATAGAAAAGACTCTGTTCGTGATCCCTTAGTTCTCTCAGGAAAAAAAGGAAAGAAAAGTAATTTCCCTTGTAATGAAATGGAAGAATAGCTCCTTGAGAACAGTAAGTGGGCTGTGAAAGGGCCTCTCTGCACTGAGCTGAAGGAGGTACTAACACAGAATTCAGTGGGCTATTTCCCTCTTGTGCTGCAATTTAAAAGAAGCAACACGAAAAGAAGGAATGAGCTCCTTTTACAGTTGAGAGAATGTAATTTACACATTAAGAATTTATTGCCTATAACATTTGGGAAACTTTTGGAGTTAATACTCAGAAAGTGGTATTATGTCCCTACCTGGAATGGTTAAAGGAAGAGGAAGGTTTCCAAAGCCAGGAGAAAGCCCTATAACAATTCTTAAACTTGCTCAAGCTACATGATCTTATAATAGTATAGTCACTAAGCATTCAGTCAATTCCAATTTCACTCACTAGGTTACCAGAAAGTCAATGATTTAGATTCAGTCAAGATTTCTATGTTCTTTTTTCTTTTATATTTTGACTCCAATAAGAACATTCTTTCTATAGTTTTATGTGAGGCATATCATACCTGTCCCAGCCTGTAACCAGTATTGTCTTCTTAAGAACCAGGATCTGTGAAATATCCACAACTCCCTCTTTTCCAACATTTAGTGTATGGTGACAATATCCATTGAAATCCCACACCTTTAAGAGAAAAATTAAAATCACCTTTGAGACAAGAAAATGTCTTCTTCAATGAAAATGTCTTCTTCAGTGTAATAAGATTATTCTAAATGTTTG
Source organism: Myotis davidii (assembly GCF_000327345.1). Classification (NCBI taxonomy): domain Eukaryota; kingdom Metazoa; phylum Chordata; class Mammalia; order Chiroptera; family Vespertilionidae; genus Myotis; species Myotis davidii. The sequence continues at coordinate 566,702 of NW_006298623.1, forward strand.
TGTTTCCATTCTGGACTAGGGTTGATTCACTTAGAATATGTAATAATTCAAGAAAATCCCCTCACTATTGAAATTTAGCCATTATATGCATTACTCTATGAGTAATACTACCAGTTTAGTCTATACATGTTTGATTCAAAGGCTAACAAATTGGTGGGTATTTTTAAGGGGGTGGCAAGTTAAAATCATGAAGAGCCCCATTCGGGAGTTTGTTGAAATCCTGCTTCTCACTCTAAGTACTAGCGTGTCTCTCTAAAATTCCTAATTTATGACCAGGAACATTACTCCTCAGGGGTGTTTGTAATTTAAAACATCTAATACAGAGCCTGAAACACAGTGATCATTGTACCAAGTTTTCCATCGTCTGCCCACAAAACATCTTTTTGATAGCAGGTGCTAGAACTCAGTCCTATGGAGGCACAGGCAATTCTAGATTACCCCACTCGGGCATTGGTGAGGACCTAGACCCAATAGGTGTGCTTTAAGAGAGAATGTCATTAGGTCCCCAGCAGTTAAAACTATGCCTTGCTATGAGACATTGTTGGTACATCATGTACAAAGGGCAAGCTGGCATTCTGTCAAACTTAAAATGCATATAATCTTTGACTCAAAAATTCAACTTTTAGAAAGTCATTACACAGAGACACTCAAATGTGTGAAATGGCCTAATTTGGAGAATATTCTTGAAACATTGTTTATAAAAACTAAAGATTTGAATCCATTTACTGGTTAGCTAATAAGAGACTGAGCATCAGAATATGGAATATCTATACAGTGACATATAATGGAGCCATTAAGAAGAATGAGTCACCTCCATGTGTCCAAGCTCAGCCAAAACTAAACCAGCTGTGGAATCTTAAGCAAGTCGCTTTATCTTTTGGGCTTCAGTTTTCTCAGCTGTAAAACTGAGATAATAAAAGCAACAACCATAGTGTGTGTGTGTGTGTGTGTGTGTGTGTGTGTGTGTGTGTGTGTGTGTGTGTGTGTGTGTGTGTGTGTGTGTGTGTGTGTGTGTGTGTGTGTGTGTCAAGTGCTAGGAAAGTTTCTGGTTCATAGTAAGCATGAAATAAATGTTAGCTAACATTATGACTATTGTTGGTATTCATATGAATCAATGTCCAAGACAGGAAAACACAAAATACAGAACAGCATGGACAGTGAGCTGCCGTTGAGAAAGAAGTGGTGCTCAGAGGCTAGAAGCATGCCTAAGAAACTGGAAACAGTGGCAGGCACAGTATGGAGCTGGAAACAAGGTGAAAGATTTTTTGACTTTATATTTATTTTATATTTTTAATTTTATTATATGCATGATTAATTATTCAAAACATTAATTAATTAAAAAACAGACACTTCAAAACCCTGGGAAACAGGGTAATACTTTTAAATCTTTGATTACAAAGGTATTGGTTTTAGGTGCTGAATGATAAATGAGATTGGAAAATGTCATTCATTCTTGTTTCTTCATAAATACAACCACCGTAGCTCAACCCTGATTTATGTGTCCTATGTAGAGGTTACCAAATTTCAGAATTCTGTTGTGCTATTGTGATAAAGATAAATGTACCTTCAAAAGCTGAGATTATACTAGTAAATTCACATTAGCTTCTAAGATGTCAAAGCTTGAGCTGAGCCAGAGCAGTGCACATCTTCTCACCCATGTCGCTCTGTTTTCTTCTACCCATAGCTCCTAACCAAGCCCACCTACAATAATACCACACTTAGGTATTGTAAGGATGTGACTCCCCCAGAATCCACCTCATCCCTTAGCTGGGACCATTTTAGCAACCATTTATAAGTCCGCCCTGCTCTGGATTGTTACTTCCCCTGACAGGAGTAAAGGGAAACTAATCCACTTCCCTTCTTTTTCAGTTCTGCCTCATTCCCCACGACTAGTAGTGGGGACACTTGCTTGCTCCTTTTGATAAGCCTCTGCCTAATACTCCACTTTCAGTTATTCTTTTTTTATTCCACCTTGACTATTAGGATTGGGATTATTCCATTACCCTCACACCTCTTACCAGTCAGTCCTTCCATGAATGAGTCTATTTTGCTTAAATCCAATCTCCCAGTCTATATGTCATCCATTAACCTTCCTAGAGGTTAATTAAATTCTGCTGATTCCCAGAGATTTTCACTGTAACATGCCATAGCACCTCCTTCCCACTGGCCATTAGCAGCCTGCAATCCTCCTTCAAACTTGCCTCCACTTTCCATGATATGACACCTACATATCCAGATAGCGTCCCTTACCCTGGATGCATCAGACATCCTATCATGGAAGGTACATCTAATTAACACTCTCATGACTCCAGATATGAAAGTTTGCAAGCCACTTAAAGCTTATTCAGAAAAGTACCCTCTGTTGCCTCGGAGTGTCACAAGTCATCTCCTATCAAACTCTGTCACTGCTCTCAGAGCCCAGGGAAGCAGGGAAGATTCACTGATGGACGTGATTTCAGATTGTATCTAACTTGGCATAAATATTTGATCATTTTTTTGCAAAGTAAAATAGTATCATCTTTCTCCCAGAAGAAATTAATAATGGTTGCAAGATAAAGACAAGCCCCAAAGCAGAATATCGTGTGAGTATAAGATAAATAATAAATAAGATTATGATTGTTCTTCCCCCTTTCTTCACCACCTCACCTTCACATAAAAATAAAAATTACAAAATGGGGTGATTCTAACATATTAATTTTCTGGAAACGTTGCATCTATGCCATGTTGAAAAGTTTGCCCTGATTTCTCATTTTATAAATCGAGGAAAAGGAAACTAGAGACATTAGCTGAAGCACATGGAAATTATTCAGGCCTCTTATTCCCCAAAGTAGTCCTCTATCCAGAGCACTGGGAAAAGCTTTCTGAAATAAGAAAGCCAAGTTGTGCTTTCATTCTAAATAATTTATTCAGAAAAACCATTTATTCATTTTTCCACAGAATTTTATTTTCCTAACAGCTTTGTTATTAGATGGCTTGGGTTTTTTAGCTCTTCTTACCTTGTCTCATCTCTCTTCTTGCAAGGCCAAAAAAAGCACAAATAAATATAGTCGAAACTGTGTTTCCTCTCACAGTATTCTGGCCCCCTCTTGTCTGGTAAGAACTGTGTTCCTACCTTAACAGTTCCATCTGTGCTGCCAGTCAAAAGCCGTGTCTCATTTGCATCAAGGGCCATAGTGCTGATTTCTGCATTTCCATGACAACCAGTAAATTGTTTGATTTTCTGCCCAGTGTCTATCATCCAGAAGCAAACTGTTGACCCCACATCAGAGCTGATTACCTAAGAGAAAATAACATTGTAACGAAATTAAATATAGTCCCAGAATCTATCATTATTATTCCAATAAAACTATCGAACCTGTGCATTTTCTGTACTGGGATCCCCTAACAGTAAAAGACATTTTTGTAATGTATTTTCTTTCTTTTTGTTGAGCTGATAACATTTTAATCTCTAGGCCAGAACTGAGGTAATAAGGTCATGATTCTCTTTATGAGAAAAGATAGGAATCTACTTCCCTTATCCACCATTCAGCTTAGTGTCTAGAATCCATTCTGAAATCGAATCCTCCTGAAAATAAACTTACAAATCTTTTGCATTTAAATGAGACAGTTGATTTTAGTAGTCATGGTGATCTGACACTATTTACTATATGAAAAGACACATTTTATTGTATATCAGTTTCCATTTGGCATTCAGAAAAGAAAGCACTACTGCCATTATGGGGAAAAGTTAATTTCAACAAATTGCTAGAGCTATTGCTTTCAATGCTATTAGTCCCTTTCTTCTTCCTTTCGCAAGGTACTGTGTATATTTTTACAGCCAAACACTATTATTGATAGGTCACTAAAAAGAAAGAACACAGGAAGGTTAAATATAAATCTGCATCTACACTCCCAAGAGAAAGGCAACAAAATAAATGCTAGTCAGGATAGAATTATATATAGTAACCCAACAGTGTGAAATCTTATAGTGGCAGGCAGACCACTAATTTCAGCTCTAAGCATTTAAGCACCCTTTAGTTTAAGAGATTTATAAAACCTGCTCACCAACAGGACTTCAGGTCCCAAAGAATGAAAAAAAAAAAGAATCACTAACCATACAAATGTATAGATAAAAAGTTGCCTGAAGCAACATCTACTCTGAGAAAATGTAAAGTATGTCTTTATCTGCTTAAGTATTGATTACCACTGTATAAATGTAAATTTATTAAAAATATGTTAAATTTGAGTGTTACATTTTCATAATTAAATGGGCTAAAGTTTTCCGACTGTATAAGGCCTGGATAGCAGTTGGCCATGATGCACACTTGCATTCATTCATTCTAGGGCACGTACTGAGTGGGTGTTCACTGTGCAGCCCCATGACAGAAGTGGGTTCACTGATGAATCCCTGCCCTCAAGGGGTCTGTAGTCTAAGGTTGACCATGAAAATCCCCTGGGGAACTTTATAAACCATGACTGCATACCATGCCACAGACTCTGATTTAATTGGACCAAGGAGGGGCATTTTTAATTTATTTATTTACTTTCTGTATTTCTCCATTGATTTTTAGAGAGTGAAAGGGAGGGGGAGAGACAGAGAGAGAGAAACATCAATGTGAGAGAGACACATCCACCGGAATCAAACCCGGGACCCTTCAGTCCACAGGCCAACACTCTATCCACTGAGCCAAACTGCCTAGGGCAAGGAGGGGCATTTTTTATAGAGCTTCCCACATTACTTACGTGTGCAATCTGGATTAAGAACAACTTGTCTAGATGGAGAAACAGACAAGAAACAGAAAATGTCAAGTAATGTTACATGTTCAGAGGTATCATCCTGGGTGCTGTGGGGCACAGAAGGAACCCAAAATCCACTCACTGGGGTGGGAGGTAGGGAATAAAAGGTGAGGATGATCAATCCGGATTAAAGATAGGTATTTATTGAGTGCCAAGTGCTTTACGTTCACTATCTCATTTCAGCTTTACAAAAACCCAAAAAAATAAAAATCGTTACCACCCTCATTTACCAGTGATAAAATTGAGATTCTAAGTAGCTAGATACTAGTCCCAAGCTTATAGAATGACGTTTGAAGGCTGCCCATGGCAGACACATCACAAGGCCTTCCTCTAGTCCAGCATTGCATTCCAGATAGCTAAGAGCATGCATAGAAAGAGAACTTGGAGAATATTCCAAGCATGACAAAAACAATGGAAATGTCATGCAACCAGGGTACAGGTGACAGGATAAATGATGGAGTATCGGGTGAGGAAGCAGTCTGGTGGTGGATATTTGAAATCCCTAATAAGCTATGCCAGAGAATAATGAATAATGTGTGTAAAGTTCTTTTTACTCAGAAACAGTCTACAGCTTTCATTGGACTGTCACTAGGGTGTATGATTCAAAATAAAATAAAGAACAATTTCTTTGTTCTTAATAAGGAGGAGAGTCATACAGCATATTTTGTTGGTTGGTTTGTGAAGATACCTTTGGCGACAGTGTGGAGAACAAACAGGAGGTTGCTGTAATAGCCCAGGTAAGATATGCTCACCAAAGACAGTTCTGGAGATAAATGGAGAAGAGGAAGTGGGGGAAAAGGCCACTAATTAGCAACATTTATACCCCAGCAAGGAAATGATCATGAGCATATAATCTCTCATAGCCTTTTTTTCTGAAATTACAACTCAGAATCAAATAATTTCTCAAATGATGTAATACTACTTTTCAAATTTTTTTTTTTACTCCAGAGAGGGAGAGAGAAGATAAAAACATCAATGATGAGAGAGAATCATTGATCGGCTGCCTCCTACAGGGGATCGAGCCTGCAACCCAGGCATGTGCCTGACCGTAAATCAAACCATGACCACCTGGTTCATATGTTGATTCTCAACCATTGAGCTACACTGGGCAGGCAGCAATACTATTTTGATACACATTTTCTCTTAGTGAAGTCAAAGGTAGCTTATATATTTAATTACCTTTGTGAAATGATAGTGTAATTCCTAGGACAAATGACCTGGATCTTTGAAATAGTGTGACCGAGCACTTTCAGGATCATTCCAAGAAACTGACTGTATTTCTGTTTGCTTTTGTTTGTGCAATATATGTCGTGGTTAAGACCCCTGAGCCTGGAGCCAGGGTGACTCAGGTTGAATGTCAGTTGTCTGACGTTGGCTCATTACTCAATCTTTCTAAGCTCTAGCTTCCTCACCTATAAACTAGAGAGAATCATAGTAACTACCTCAAACTGTATTTAAGAGATATAAATAAGCTATTTACAAAACACAGAACAGGTCATACAATAAATAAGCATAAAAATTAGCTAGTGTTACTATTCCAATTAAAGCTTTAGTTGTCTGACCTTTAATTTGGGCGAATATCACTTTTTATATCCAAATCAATAACAAAATATTTAATATCTTGCTTTCTTCCAACCATAACAGGGAATATAGACAATTACAATTTTAGAAACCTGATTTGTAGATATACATTAAGGTTTCAAATTATACACTACTTCTGAATTTTTCTCATACTGTAATTGCTTAGAAATTTGGATTGTGTTCATTGAAGACAAAACCATGAGAAAATTTGAAAAGTGGTATTTTAAGAAAAAGTTAAAGGTTGTGAAGAATGTTATTATTTCTATTTAAAAAGCAATTATTGAGCACCTATTACCTACTAACAGTTTTGTCCTAAAAGTTGGGCATTCCCTGGCAGAAATTAAAAGATCAAATTAAAATAAGTTCATATTCAGAGAAAACACTTGCTTACTTGTTTAAGACTAGCTCCAGCCACATTACAAAGCATCTAATCATCCACCCACCTCCTTCATTTAATGTAGACATTCAATCAAGAATTAATAAAATCACTTTTTGCTGCTTTGCATTCTCCCTCCTTTGCCCACCTGCCTGAACTCCAACATACTATTCATCAGTTTTCAGCACTTTCTTGTGCTCATTTAACAATTCCTCATGAAATCTGAATCAATAAGGAGAACAATATATAGTCGGTCAAATTTAATTTTATGGCAATCTGTCTTAAGGAGCAGGCTTCTCAAAAACAATGCGTTGAAAAACAACGACTGACTATGTCACAACATACAACCACTATAACCAACATCTACCGTCTATGACAATGTCAGAAAACAAGAACAACAAGCAGGTGAAAAGGCTTGCAGAGTTTAGTGAGAGACGAGTGCATTTAACATCACTTGGCAGATGAAGGAAGTGGTTTGACTGCAGGATGGAGGGCACTTTATCTTTAGCAAGCTGTTTCGATTGGTCGGAAAGCCCAGGAAAAGGGATTGGCACCACATTCATATGTCACGTTCTGATGACATCAAATCTCTTTAAGTTTTCACTTTATTCCTGGCTGCTGCTCATCAGCCCATGCGGGCCAGACCCTGGGGGTTGCAGAGCAGAAATAGGCCTATTTCTATAACTACACTGCAGTGCATTGTGCCTCGTGAGCAAATCCTTGTTCTGATGGGAGCACGTGCCACCTTCTGTACCTGAGTTAACAACTGTTTAGGAATGTACAGGTCTTTTCATCTCTCTCATTGAGGCTGTCACAGCCAATCAGCCAATACTAAGAGATGTGACATTGTATTCACGTCCCCTAATTGTCTTCTTGCTTTTCTAACAACAGTCAGCATTTTAGCTCTTTTTTCAGATACATCCCAAGTCCTAGGTCTAAGCAAGAGCAATCAAAAATTACAGCAGGGGATGTTGCTGGCTACCATGGGATCAGGACATTTGATTTAATTGCTCTTTTCTTTCTTTCTTTTTTTTTAGTCAGTGCTGTTTACTATAGTCCCATAATATAAAGTAGGTCTTATCCTTTATTTCTGTTTTGCATCAAATCTCTGAAGTTACATCTCAGTAAGTAGCGAGGCGAGGAGAATGATAATATCTCTGAATACTGATACAAAGGATTTGAATATTTTAAGGCAGTGATTCTCCATTTATAAATCTTATTTATTAGATATCACCTCTCCTTAGATTAATTTGTAATTGATTCCTTAAATTTATGGAACACCTTATAATAGGAGAGACACAGGATGGAGGCATTGGAAATATATCAGTGAAAAATTTCTGCCCTTCTATCTAGTGCGAGAAGGGGGGAGAGATGCAACCAGATTAGAAAATATTAAAGAAATTTACACACACACACACACACACACACACACACGAAGCATTATGAAAACATATAACTGAGGAGTGGGTAGAGACCATTGGGAGTTGGTGCAAAATCAGGGTGTCTTAGAAGGACTCATTTGAGGAAAGACATGGCTGAGGTGAAGGAGGAAGCTATGAAGATACCTGAGTGAAGAGGAAAGGAAAGGAAAAGGAACGGCAATGCAAAGGCCCTGAGGCGCAGTGTCCTTGGCTTGTTCAAGGACTGGCAAGCAAGGCTGACAAGGCTTCAGCAGTGTGAGGGGAAGGGCCAGGGGCCACGTGCGCCCACCTGTGGTCATTGTACAGGCATTCTAAACACTGCCAAGGTCACCCGGCACCCACAGACACCAGGGGACAAAGTTAGAGAAATATCATTTCCCCTTTTTTGATTAGTAATTATTTATCTTTTGCTCTTTGTGTCTTGATACACAATATCCTTTCATCCTTTACAGAACATCTATAAGGGAGGTATTATAATCCCCACTTTCTAGATTTAAAAAAAAATAAACGGTTGCTTAGATAAATTAAATAACTTGCTCAATGTAAAGCACTGGGCACTCAGTCTCTAAAATCCCACCACTTCTCACATTGTAAAGAAATAGCTAAGAAAAAAAAACTACTTCATAAAACAGCTGAGACAACATAACAAATGAGGGCACAGGGCAAATTGCTGCCGCCCATATCGGAAAGATCTAGGCAAATAAAGTCACCCCTTACCACAGCAAAACTCATGAACTGAAAACTCTCGGGCAGCAATGCCAAGATAGGGAAATGGGAACTGCCATTGACAAATTGCTGCAGGCTCCAAGTGGACAAGTCTGAGAGTTAAAAGTTCCTGCGGGAGCCAGTCATAGGGGAACCCCATAATTTTATGTTTTCTTTTGAGGACATTGACCAGGGTTCTCCCTTAAATATTGAAGAAAAAAAATCCCCTCATACTCCAGGCAAGGGCAGGCGAAAGTATTTTGAAATACATCAGAGCACTCCATTCATCTTAACAAGGTCTGTCCTCAGGAGAAACTATTTAACCAGACCCTAACCTAGGGTTTACCAGAGGCTAACTGACCTGGGGAAGGGCAGTACCAAAGTCTCGCTGCCTCTCGCCTTCCTGTTCTATTCAAGGGGGAGGAGGGACAATCGAGAAGCATGTGTGAAGGTCACAGTCCAGAGGCACAGGCTCACTGAAGGTCTGAGACCTCGTCATTGCACACCTCACCGCCACATTGCTAAAGGCCTATTTACAGAAGTTGCTTTTACTCAGTATATCATGTCCAACTATGAAAAAAATACAAAACATACTAAATGGCGAGAAACACAGTCTGAGGATACAGAGCAAACATCAGATTCAGACAGGGCAGGGATGTTTGAATTCTCAGATCATGAAATTAAAAATAACTTTTCTGAATATGCTAAGAGCTCTAATGGGTAAAAATAGACAGCACTGATTCTAAACAGGTTTATACAGAGAAGCCAAAGACCCAGATGAGCCAACACAATACATTTCAGGATCAGAACAAAATCAGAAGACTGACACTGCCCAACCTCGTAACTTACTGTAAAGCTGCAATAATCAAGGCAGTGTGGTATCAGCAAAAGAATAGTCAATAGATCACTGAAACAGAATAGAGAGAAACCAAAAATAGACCCACATGAATATAATGAACTGATCTTTGACAAAGAAGCAAAGGCAATACGATGGAGAACAGTCAGTCTTTTCAATAAATGGTGCTGAAACTACTGGAACTTCACTTGTTAAAAAATGAATCTAGAAAGACTGTATCGCCTTCATGAACTCTAACTCAGAATGGATCACAGACCTACATACAAAACAAAACAAACCAAACCCTACAAAACTCAAAGCAGATAATATAGGAGAAAATGTAAAGGACCTTTGGTTTTGCAATGACTTTTTAGATAAAACACCAAGGGTATAGTCTATGAATTAAATAATTTATAAACTGAATTTCATTCAATTTAAAAATCTCTGCTCTGCAACACACACTGTCCAGAGGATGAAAAGATGAGGCACAGACTTAAAGGAAATATTCTTAAAAGACACATTCTTCAGGTACTGTTATCCCAAATTTACACAGAACTCAAAATTCAACAATGAGAAAACAAAGAACCTATTTTTAAAATGGGCCAAAGACCTGAACAGATGTCACCAATGAAGATAAACAATTGTCAAATAACGTAAAAAGATGCTCCACATTGTATGTGGTCAGGGACGTGCATAGTGAAACAATAATGTGATACTACACCATAGAATGACAAGAATCTGGAACACTGACAACACCAAATGCTGACAAGGCTGTGGAGCAACGAAGAACATTCCTTCACTGCTGATGGGAAAGCAAATTGATGCAACCACTTTAAAAAGCAATGGGCATTTTTTTACAAAACTAAACACGCTCTTATCATTCAATTCGGCAATTGGGCTCCTTGATATTTACCCCAAAGAGTTGAAAACTTATGTGCACAAAAAGCCTGCACACAGATGTTTAGCAGCTTTATTCATAATTGCCATGCTCGCAGGTGAATGAATAATCGGTGGCATATCCATACAATGAAATATTATTCAGTGTTAAAAATAGCTTTCGAGCCATTAAAATGTGTAGTGAAAATGTTAATGCAAATTATTGAGTGACAGAAGCCAATCTTAAAAGGCTACATACTTAAAAGATTCCAACTACATGACATTCTGAAAAAGGCAAAACTATGTAGACAGTAAAAATCTCAGTGGTTGCCAGCGTTTAGGGAAGGAGGGTGGGAAGACAAGGTGGAGCATAGATTTTTAGGGCAGTGAAATGACTCTATATGATGTTATAATGGTAGACACATGTTATTATACATGTATCTAAACTCACAGAATGTATAACACCAGGCGTGAACCCTGATGTATACTGTGGTTACATTTGGTGATAAGGATGGGTCAATACACGTTCATCAGTTGTAACAAATGTGGAGAATGTGGATAACAGGGGAGAGTGTGCGTGAGGGAGGACAGAGGAATCGGGACATTTCTGTACCTTCTCAATTTTGCTGTGAACCTAAAAGTGCTCTTTAAAAAAAGGAATAAGGTCTTTAAAAAAGCTGAGACTGTGAGGATGAGATAGGCTGAGGACAGGGTCCTCTTCTATCCTGCTGATAGATTTAATGCAGCTTTTTGGTGAACATTTATCAATATCTATCAAGGTTTCTGACATAAATAGTTTCTGACCAGTTCTAGGAATTAATCGCACAGATATACCCTCACTTGTGCTAAAATTTATATGCTCAAGGTTAAAACTACTACATTACTTGAAATAGAAAAATATCAGAATTACCATCAATGCCTATAAGAACTGATTAATGAAAAGTTTGGTAGACCCATGTAGTAGAGTAGCATAGAGCTGTGAAAAAGAAAGAGCATGCTCTCTAGGTAATGTGATGAAATGATCTTTGAGCTGTAGCATTAGGTGAAAAATTAATGTACAGAGCAATGTTTCTGTGCATATAATATGCTACCATTTGTGTAAACAGCATTTAAAATACTATGTTCTTAAAATTAATAATCACATATATATTTAAAAAAATTTTTAAACCTCACCTGATGATAGATTTTTAGTGAGAGAGAAAGGGAGAAGGTGGGGTGGGGGAGAGAGCTAGAAACATCGATGTGAGAGAAACACAATGATTGGTTGCCTCCCTCAGGCATCCTGATCGGGGCCAGGGATCAAACCTGCAATCAAGTTACATGCCCCCTGACTGGGAATAGAAACCAGAGACCATTTGGTCCTCTGGCTGCTGCTCTAACCACTGAGCAACCAGCCAGAGGCTATATATATAAGCCCTTGTAGGGGCCTCATTGAAGTCATAGAACTGGCTGCCTCCTAGAAGGGAAACTGGGAAACTGGGTAGGTAGACAACAGGGATGAGAGGAAACTTTGACGGTATATCCTATTGTTCTGATGAGTTTTGTAACACTGAAATGTGTTCTTCCTTCCACGCTAATCACATTTAATTAACGTGGGTGTGTATGTATGTGCATGTGTGTGTATGCTTTGGTGTAACCTTAAGACTAGGGTACTTACTTCACATGTCTCCAGCTAGTGATTAGGCCTCATAGGCTCAGGATTGACATGAAACCAAGTAAAGCCTTAAGCCGGCTAGTGAAGAAAAGCCAAGCTAACAGAGTGGGGGTCACTTGGAGCCCAGCTAGAAGGCAGGCAGAGAGAAAGTTTCCATTAGTGTTCATCCACTTCTGTTCCAAAGAGAAACGCATCGATCTTGCCCTAAATACAAGCACCACAGAGGTCTAATGTCTTGTAAGATGGAGATAAATTTCCCTTACGTTTGTCAGCCTCCCTTTTCTCACATTTTATAATTACCAAGGGAGCTACAAATTGAATTGTTTAGATTCTCAAAAATCTCAATTCCCCAAAATAATGGTGCATAGAAAAGAGGACAGGAAAGGTACTGGCACCAAAAAATAACACCCAAGGGTCATTTTTCAGGAATGATGTTTCTTGTGATAGTGTGAGAGTTGTCTTCAAGAAACAGTATCAGTCCGGATGAGGTAAAGAAGGTCGAGTCTTCAAATTCCCAAATCCAACCTCCCGTGTTGGATTATGAAACCCATCCAGGGTCTCAGGAGGCCTGCTGGACGCAGCCAGCAGCATTGTCTGACAAGTTTCTTTATGTAACCATGGAGGTGATTAATATGTTTACTCTTGGAGACTGGCTAAAATGGTAAAATTATGGGAAACAATTTGTATACCAAATTATATACTGTGCATATCTTTTAAGCTAGAAAGTCATTCCTAAGATTTTACCCGAGAGAGATAAAGTCGTGAGTGTGGATATAGTTATGTACAAAAAAACAATCGTAATAGCGAAACTCTCATCAAGGCAAATGGATCAGTAAATGATGATACATATCTACAGTGGGATATGTACTGCCTTTTACAAATGATGAACTAGATCTACATTTGGGAACAGGGAAATACATTTCAACCTAATATAAAATAAAAAAGTAGGTTACAGAATATTTATGCAAAATAGTCTATGCACAGAGAGATATTTAGAACCTGATGATATTGAGCTTCTTATTTGAGCTTTGTTGCATTGTTCCAACACCTTATAATAAGCATGTAATGTTTTTTAAAAAAACAACACTATGTAATGTATCGTCGGTTAAAATTTGATGACACTTGAATGTCTAGCCTGACCCTAAGCGTGTCCTAGGTGCAAAACCAACTGAAACATTACCTATTTTACAGAAACACATTAGCCCACATCATTAGGATGAGAGCCACCGTGATAACTCTGAAACTTTATCTATTCCTGTTTATAGCTACAAATACAGTTTTAATGGTTCCTAAAATCCTTGGGTGTTTTTCTTAAAGCTTCATTTAAGAGCTCACTGCAAAAACAGTGTTTTAGAACTACCTCCAGGATACTGAGTGACTTTGATGCTTTTAAAATTGCACATTCCAGAGACTCCCTCACACTGTCCCAACTTGTTCTGCCGCCAGCTGTGAGGGCAATCTTCGCAGGGTGTGACAAAGCACGAGGCTCTCTGTAAGAGGCTTTGCATGGCTCACCATCCCTTCCTTAGATTAGGGATGCCAGGGTGCCAAAAGTCAGGAAGATAAAGAAAAGTCACAGAAATGTGCCAAGTTGCTTGTATAGAGGGATTAAGTTAGGTCTCCACCGGAGTCAAATAGAATTAAGTAACACTAACATGTCAGCTCTATGCTGAAATGACAACAGAAAAAAGGTTTCCCATTAATTTCAGACAAACGGAAAATCCTCAAAAGAGGCTTGAAACCAGAAAACCAAAGATCAAGGGTCAGTGGACTGAAAAAGCATGGGTTCCTTTTGAACTTGGGATGAGAAATGGCAATAATTTAGCAACTGAGCATCCATTCGGTGCTCAGAAGAATGTTAGGCGTTCTTGGAAAATACAGAAGTGGAAGACAAGGATCTTTCCCTTATACCAAAAACATAGGAGGAGAGAAAAATGAGAGTTGAGCTAAGTGTTTAACTAGAAAGAACTCCAGATGTGACCAGTGCTCTGAGAGGGGTGAGATAAGCATGGCCAGGGCTGTCCCTGGAGACTCAGGGAGCCGAGAGGACCCCTATACCTGAATGTTTATGAGCGGGAATGGCAATGGCTGAGAATGGATAGGACAACTTCCTCCCCTCAAGGGATGTTCCTGAAGATAAGCAGGGTAGAGACAAAGCCCAATCCATCTACTAACTCTTCTTAACATCTGCTTTCACATGATGCCTGGTTAAATAAAGATGAACGAAGACGGAGATGTTAACAAGCAAAAGAGCTGTGATAAAGCTTCAAAGCTCCACCTGAGAGGTATGGGGGAGCTTGCAGGGCTGGCTGCTGGGAGGAAGGAACTGCTTCCGAAAGGAGGCCATGCCCAGAGATGCAGGAGAGATACGTGCTGCTACTGTTACGTCTGTGACCCACAAGCGCGTGCGCGCACACACACACACACACACATTTTCAAAAATGAATAAACTGAAGCTTAGACATGATAAGTAATCTGCCCAACATTTGAACTCTGATTTCTCTAACCCAAAGTGTCTCAAAACTTGTGGTCTTGAGGTCCCTTTATACTCTTAAAATTATTGAAGAATTCAAATAACTTTTATTTATATGGAAGAAATAGATAGATAGATGATGATAGACAAATAGATAGATAATTTACATTAGAGATTTACACTAAGAATTTATTAAAACACAATAATAAGAAGCACACATTCCTTTGGACATCACAGCAATGATATCATCGCTCCTCACGTAGCTTCTAGAAAACTCCTCTATACACTAATGACACAATGAGAATAAAAAGCAAAAAACAAGTTACATGATTAAAATAGTTTTGATCTCCCAGATTCCCTGAAAGGAACTGAGTCCTCTGGGGTCCGGGATCACGCTGAGAGTTAGTGTTTTAACCCCAGGTTTAAGCAATAATTTTCTCCAAGACCAGACTGTGGGATGGCCTGTGAATGACCTTCACCACCTGGCTCTCAGCTTCCTTTACTGCGTCAAGGCCAACATCTGCCAAGCGCTCCCCACTGGCCACGCCAGCATGAGCCCCTCCCCGTAAATGCAGTGAGTGCTCAAGCCGCTGGGCAGGTGCTCGCGTTGTGTTTCTGTCTGGAACTACTTCCTTCTCCGCTTAAAGATTCCACTCTGGCTTCAGGGCTCTGCTGAATGCCACCTCCCCAGCCCCGGGCGGAACTGATCACTTTCCATGGGTAGCTCCTACCTCTACTTCATTACCCTCAGATTCCACTCTGGCTTCAGGGCTCTGCTGAATGCCACCTCCCCAGCCCCGGGCGGAACTGATCACTTTCCATGGGTAGCTCCTACCTCTACTTCATTACCCTCAGATTCCACTCTGGCTTCAGGGCTCTGCTGAATGCCACCTCCCCAGCCCCGGGCGGAACTGATCACTTTCCATGGGTAGCTCCTACCTCTACTTCATTACCCTCAGCTCCACTCTTGCCTTGTGAGTTGGACGTGGCTGCTTTCCCATTTTTATTCCACAATCCTGCGTGAGGACCTACCGAGCAGTGAGCACCAGGAAGACACCCTGGACCTGCCCTTAAAGACTGGAGTCTTGCCCTAGCTGGTTTGGCTCAGTGGCTAGAGCCTCCGCCTGTGGACTGAAGGGTCCTGAGTTCATTCCAGTCAAGGGCACATGCCTGGGTTGGGGGCTCGATCCCCAGAAGGGGGCGTGCAGAGGCAGCCAATCAACGATTCTCTCTCATCATTGATGTTTCTATCTCTCTCTCCCTTCCTCTCTGAAATAAATAGAGTCTCCCTCAGTCCTGGCTCCTAGTATTTCTTCAAAACTGTTTTATTTGCTTTGTCTAATTACTCTGAAGTGACAAATATCACTGGTTTATGGGACTGTGGGTGATATTGTTTTGTTTCTCTTGACTACCAATACATTTTCATAATTAAAAAATGGAATACAGCACAAAAGTGTTTCTTTATAGCTTAGCAGCTAATAGAAAGCACTTATGTATGTGGTGCACAGCTCTATGTGCTTTATATATGTATCAATGCTTTTAATTATTTATGCTATTAACAGTGAAAATAAAGAGGTGTGCACACGAAATTGTACAGTGATTCTCCCTACATCATATACCACATGCGCATATTCTATCCTTGCCTAAAACTCGCATCTATTTGTTATCGTGGCTTTATCTCCTGTCCCAAGTAGAAAATTCCAGAACTCCTTTGGGTCCCATTTCCTGAATTCCTCAGGGAATACGGCTCATCTTATGGCCAGGCAATGCAGGATCTTAGCATCTAAGCACAAGCCTCGCGGTTTAACTTTGCAGATCTCAATTAGCATAATGTTCTCCTGGAAACAAATGCATCGCTCAGCGGCCGCTGGGGAGCCGAATTAACCGGTTGCCTTCATAAAGTTCAGTAAAACATTTACGGGGGAACATTTCCCCCAGATGGAATTCAAAATGGATTGTCGCGTAAGGGATTTTTATCTCCTAGAATAACCAGGAAACAGAATGTTTGAAGTAGTGACATGACACACTGCTCATTACTAACAAAGAGCTTTCCGCCCCCTGCACAAGATCTGAACTGCTCCTGTCTGCCTGACTGCAGAGGCTTCTGCGGAGGGAAGGAAAGAATGAGCTGGAGTTCTGGTTTAATTGGCCCAAAGCTGGCTACTGGGCTCCTGCTGGGCTGTTACAATAGGGTCTGAAGTGATCCTGGTGGGAGATGGGTGCCCGCTCCCTCCCCAATACCCCCAGGCTTGCCCCTCCTGCCCACTGAGAAGGCTCTGCCCAGGGGAGCGGGCTTGGTCATTGACATGCAGGTAGCACTCCCATGAGAAAGGCTGCAGAGCCATTAAAGTGGTGGGGAGACAAACAACACTCAGGCTGCATAGCAAGTGGCACCGCATTTAACTGAATCATTTTATTATGAACACACTCCGGGCTGCCACTGCGAGCCTCTGGTGCAAAATACGCCGGCAAAATGGATCCCTGCTAATTACATTGCATGCATATTTCAGAGCTTTCCATGGGGATACAGGAAGATGGTGTTCATAAAGGAAAATTCTCCAGCCAGGTTTACCTGCGTTTGCCATCGGGGCCCAAGCCAGCAGGTAACAAAGGTAAGTTCGATCCTGTAACGTTGTGTTTGTGTGAGCTGGAATAGTGTCATTCCTTATAATTTTGTCAGTGCTGCTGTGGTCACTGGCTGAAAATGGAATCATCTTCAAATCCACCTGCACACACAGTGTTGCAGAAAAGCACATGCCTATTCAATTCCTTGCCACGTTCTTTTGTTTTTGTTTTTTCTCTATTCGTCCTCAGTGACCTTGGATGGAATTAAGGAAATAGCCTCTGGATATGGAGCTATGTTGGGAGGGTGAAAGAACAACATCCTTACCTGCCTCAAGCCTGAATGGTAGAGAACCCACGTGACGGCGCTCTTGTGGCTTTTCACCCTCTTGCTGGCTTCCCGTTCCATGGCCAACAGTGCCAGCTGGTGATTACATGAGATGAAAAGTCGACCGTGGGCTTCATCAAAGTGGAAGAGGCATCTGAAGTCCTGGCTTTGGGGGAAAGAGCACATTATCCTCTGGATGGACAGCTGGTGCTGAATATCCCAGAGTCTCAAAACCTGGATGGAAGGTGATAAAGTCATAGGAAAAAGTCAAGAACAATTCTACTTCTTGAGCCACATTTTTTCCTGCTTCATCCTTGACCGCAGGGGGTTGTTCTCTCCAGAGTGTTATAGTTGATCACACTTCTGTCATAGCACATGTTGTTCTTCCCTCATCCATGTAAATTCTCCATCAGCTGCAATCATCTCCTCTAGGGAAGGGGTTGTGTGTTGTCCTGGTCCCTGGAGGGTGCCTGGTATTTAGCAGGTGAGTGTGGTAGGCAGAGATGTCCCTCAGAATGACCCTCAGGGATGTCCCATTCTTATCCCTGGAATGTGTGACGATGCTATCTAACACGGGGAAAGGGGATTTCGCAGATGTGATCAATCAAGGACATGGAGATGGAGAGCTTATCCTGATGACTTGGGTGAGTCCAATACAATCACAGGGAGACCCCAGTGATGGAATGTAATGAGGACTCAGCCTACTGCTGCTGGCTTTGAAGGTGGGGGAGGGGAGCCCCCAGCCAAGGAAGCTGGAAATGGCAATGAAGCATTCTCCCCGCTCCCCCCGGGGCCTCCAGAAAGGACAACCCTGCTAACATCTTGATTTTAGCCCCGTGAGACCCATGCTGGAATTCTAACTTATAGAACAGAAAATAATTTTGTATTGTTTCAAGCCAAGTTTGAGGTGATTTGTCACAGTAGCAATAGAAAATTAATCTCTCTCTCTCTCTCTCTCTCTCTCTCTCTCTCTCTTTTAAATGACATTGAAATGTGGGGTTCTGGTTGCAGACTTCTTCTAATGAGTCCTTGTCTGACAAAAGATGATGGATAAATTCGTGGACTAACAGCTTTCTTTAATAAAAACCTGGAAGTTTATTGGAAGCATATACAAGCTCCATCTGGGCAGGGATGTCCCCAAAAGGGACCCCTGGGAAGGGGCACCCAAAAGGAAAAAGTCTGCTCTCTCTCTAATGGAAAAAAATCTAAATCCAAAAATCTAAAATCTGTCTCGTGTCTCATTGTCTCTGGTTTATATATGCTGTAGTTTTTTGTCTGACTCTGACCCTTTCTAATTGGACCCTTCCTCAATTTAGGACCCCTCATTGGTCACTCTGCTACATAGTATCCGTTTCAAAGCTCAAAGCCCACATGGTGCCCCACCCTCTCCCCTTATCTTGCAACATTCCTCTACCAGCGGTTCTCAACCTGTGGGTCTCGACCCCTTTGGGGTGGAACAACTCTTTCACAGGGGTCGCCTAAGATAAGCATTTTTGTGTCTCCCCCCAAAAATGTCCCCATATATGCATTCCTCTTCCATGGACCCTTTTTTATTCTTAAAACTCCCTGTCCTGTCTCTAAAATTCCTTTCAGGTCCTTTCAATATCAAGTTCAAATAATCCATAAATATTAGATTCTTACTCAAGCACAGTCATAACACAAAGATAATGTGCAGATAGAATAAGACTAACACAGGAAAAAATGAAAAACAGAGATTAGCTTTGCAGGTACAAGTGTTGCCACTATGAGTTGTGGTGAGAACAAATACAGGCAAGTAACTCGGGTAGGGTCCCTAGGCCTGGCCAGCAATCAGGGCCTATTGGGGTTTTCCTTCCTCCAGCTGTTGGCAGCTGGCCCTGCCCCCGCTGCTGCCACTGTTTGCCCCTGCTCCCCTGCCCCGAGTGGCCTCCCTATGCAGGAGACAGGCATGGGGTGTGATCACTTGGCTGGCCTGGGCTTCTCTCGTCAAGGTGATCGCTGTGCAGAGGGTGACCTGGGCCTCCCTCTTTGGGGCAGTCAATCGTAGAGCCCCCCCATCAATCATCCCACAGAGGGTGGCCTGGGCTTCCCTCTATGGGGCGATCGTGGGGCAATGTCAGGGCCCCACCAACCAATCGCATTGCACCCGCCTTGGCTGGTCTGGCGCTAGTGCGTGTCATAGCATGGTTATCCGGAAGGTCATCCAGACGATCATTCTGCTGTTCGGTCATTTGATCGATTTGCATATTATGCTTTAATTATTATAGATTTATTTTATCATTTTTCATTGTGTAAATATTAGAACCTGAGAATGAAGAAGGTTCTTCCAAATAACACTTTTATCCAATGGGAAGATTACCATCTATAAAAAATGGTCTCTGGCTTGCCTGGCATGGCTGTGGTTGAGCATCAACCTATGAACCAGGAGGTCACAGTTCAATTCCAGGTCAGGGCACACGCCCAGGTTGTGGGCTTGATCCCCAGTGTGGGGTGTGCAGGAGGCAGCTAATCAATCATTATCATCATTGATGTCTCTATCTCCCACTCCCTCTCTGAAATCAATAAAAATATTTTTAAATAAATAAATAAAATGGTCTCTATTTAAATAAGTGTTTATTATTCTATAAAGAAGGCAGTCTTGTAGTTCTTAACCTATTTTAAATTGTAAACTCCTTTAAAAAAATCTGTTGAAAATAACAGTTGGACCCCTCCCCCTAAAATGCATATATCCATGAAAGGACACAACTGTCCATGTCACTTTGGGAGTACATGGATACACACACCTCTCATACAGATCCCAGGAATCACAGGATAGGAATTTCTGCAGTAATTACTAAATATGTTCACCAAAGACGTCCTCTTCCAGCTCCTGATTCTAGCCTGTCCTCTTTTCTCCCATCTGCATAAACCTCTTCTTCTGCCTCTTATCTGGGTTAAATGATCCCAGTTCCTTCAACCACCACATTATCAGTTTTCACAACCCACTCCACCCTGGCAGCCTCTCCATTCTCTCTTTGTCTTTGTTCCACTTTCTCTCCAGGGGAGGATGGTCATCCAGACTCTTTTTACTTTTAAAAACCAAAGTAGGATATGGCGATGGTATAAAATCCAATGGCACTGACAGACTTTTTTCCCAGCCCAGGCCTCTCAACCTCAAGTAACACTCCTCTGAGACAGCCTTCTTTATCTTTTGGGGGGTCTGGTTTTCTCCATGACACCAAGTAATGACAGTATGCGTATGTGTGTGCGTGTATAGGTAGCATATTCGCATCACTCACATATCTAATGACTCTCTCCCCTGAAAAAAGAGGTGTTATTAACATTCCTTTTCTCTCTTTCTCTTCCCATTTCTCTCAATCTAAACATTTTATTCTTCAATCCTATTGGTTATCATAATTTAAAAAATTTACTTAGACATTAATACACTATAGATTTAAAACTACCTCTTGATTCACAGATACATAAGATGAACACCTTAGGATCCTCAAGAATTCCTTTTAAGCAATGTGCTCAGAATTGAGTTAATATTGCAGGCTCCTCTGACCCCCCTTACAGTTACTATGACTTCTCTAAAGCAGCCTATTTTTTTCATTAGCTGATTAAGCTACTCCATCATGCATTTCACTTACCTTAAGATCCTAATCAAGTAAAATGCTAGATTTTATTATGATGAACAAATAATCAAATGAGATGTCTACCATCCTATCTTCAAAAATCTGGTATCTTAAGCTAAAAATAGCATTTGTCCTAGTCTTGATTCAGAGTTACAATGTGGCAATATAATTTGGATCATCATTCAATTATATTGATAATTTCTTCTTTAATTTGTTCACATATCCCATGGGACCTAGTAGAGGTTAAATAAATATATTATTTAAATTTATTGAAGGTTGTAGCTCACCTAATAACTATATTTTTATATAGCACTCCCATAAAAAAAAAGAACTTGCCTCACTTCTACATGGTTATTCAACTAATTACAGATCTCATACACTCTACAATGATATTTATGAGAATTTTTTAAATATCTTGCAGAAATAATTATGCTTGAGGTATACAGTAACCCCTCCATCTACCAACACTTATAACAAACTTAAACAGACCTAATCAATTCTTAAACATCATTGCCACTTCTTCCTCTGAGAATATACAGGGTAGGACAAAAAAAGTAGGTTTATAACTGTTCATATTGAAAATAATATAATAATTAATAAGTAATAATACAAAAATAGACTCTTATGTTTTAGTTACTTGCAACTGTAAACCTACTTTTGTCCCACCCTGTATAAATATAAAGTAAGTTGGGTTTTCTTGGCAGGATTTTTTTTATTAAATAACTCATTCTGATTCTTAAAAATTACTAAATTATTTTTATTTAAAATATTCTGGTAGCTCTTCAGAAAATGTTTATCCTCAGAAATATAGATTCTACAAGAAGCAAGACTTGCAAATAGAGTTTAATGTGTCCTAAATATAACTAGAATTGATAAACTATTTTTAGAATGTTAAAGCCATAGGATTAGACATATCTAGGTCATTCTCAAACACTTATGTTACTTATGATAGTCTTGCCTTCATTGTCCAAAATTCTATCTTATTTAGTATGAACCCTGTTCTAAAATATAAAAATTAACTTCATGTCAGAATAATTATCTGAGGCATAGTTGAGTATAGAGTAACAATAACTCAACAGTATTAATGGACTGTAGTTCCCCCAGAATCATTTTCACTGTATTGTTCAAGTAATTTATATTGGCTTTTAATATTTTGTTGACATTTCGTCATATAAATTAAATAAAAATCTTAAATGGATGAGCAATAACCTCTCTAGTCTATGATGAGTTACTTCTTGGTATTAGAGATATTTTTATCAGATTGTGTATATTCATTAGTTTTTCTCAAAATAAATATTATTGTTTTGATTTCCCTTTAACTGGAGAACTCCCTCAATTAGTGATCCTACCAACACCACCTTGCCTTTACTTCTTTAATTTTTCTCTCTGCTGAGAATCAAAGCAACAGCATTGATAAGCTGCCATCAATGTATATAACAGTGATCCAGCATTTTCCTAGAAATCACCTCATGATATGTGACCCCCCATAAGTTTTCAACCACACTCAGTATCAGTGGTTCTTAATCTTGACATCAGAAACACCCAAAGTGCTTTAGAAATTGCCTATGCATGTGCCCTTTTCCCAGGCCAATTAAATTATAATCTCTGAGCATGGGAATCAGGCATTAGTATTTCTTTTTTAATTTCCTAAGTATTTCCTTTGTATTATACCTTAACTTCTCTACTTGGTTTTCAGGTCAATGCTAATCTCCTTGAATGAGAAACATTATTCTCAGCTTAATCAGTAATATTATGTGGCTTGGCTTTAAACCAGATAACTGTACTTCCCTTCCTTCTTAATTAGTCTATATCCTTTTAATCATGAAAAAAATCTTACATTCATGGAGTTTTATTAATCCAGTCCTTTGACAAAATGTCACTTAAATATCTAGTTAATGTTTGTGAATCTCTTCTTTTACATTCAAGTTGACTTTTGGAAAAGAATGAGGCTGTAGCTTAGAAAGGACAATATTTAATGTCAATTTCTATTCCAGATATCCTAAGGAAGTTTTCTTTATTCTTAGGAGTAAAAATAAATAAACTGACAAAGACCTAAGTTTAAAAATTACAATTAAATTGTGTGTGTTTTTAATATTTTTCACAAATTTTCAACTAAAATATACTATTTCTAGTTATAGCATGATAACTAAGAACTTGTGGTGTTTGTCCAGACTTACTAAGTGAAGTCCTGAAAATGCAATATTTGAAGTCTCTCTATTTCATCTCTATTTTATATTAGGAAGAATAAGTATTTAAGCTTATGATTTTATATCAAAGTAAAATTTAGCTATTCACAAAAGAATGATGACATTTTTTCTATTTAATCTTTATCTTTTTTCAACTATTACATGTTTAATAATGCAGGATTATGAAAGCAAATATTGTATTACTTATATGAACTAGAACTAGAAACCAGTTTATTGAGACTCTAGACACCCAGATCCTAGTTTTAAACTACTCAGGTTTCTCAACTTGGCTATGTGATGTTACCTCTCACCATTTACCAAACGGTCCCTGCCAGCTCTGAAGTTTTGCCAATTTAGTCTAAAATGTACTGAAATTGCCCAGCCCATTATCTAAAGATTCAAAAATAATAATAATTCTAACAAACTCAAGGAGGTGTGTCAGGAAAACTGGACTATAGAAACGGACATCACCATGTTCTTAGTCTTGTTCTGCTGAAGAACCCCTCCCTGCTCCCGGCCAGATGGGCAGAGTCATCTCACATAGGCTTAATGAGATTATCTATATAATAAAAGCCTAAGCGACCATTTCAACTGCATGACCAGAACGACCGGTAGCTATGATGCGCACTGACCACTAGAGGCAGATGCTCAATGCAGGAGCTGCCACAAAGGGGGAGTGCTCCTCAGCCAGAAGCCGGGCTCACTGCTGGCGAGTACAGCGGCAGTGGCAAGAGCCTCTCCCACCTCCACGGCAGCTCTAAGGAGCAGCAAGCCAAGCGGTAAGGAGCCACCAGCAGGTGGGCAATAAGGAGTAAGGGGTCCTGGACTGTGAGAGGGAACAGGCCAGGCTGAGGGACACCCACTACCCCAGTGCACGGATTTCATGCACCAGGCCTCTAGTAGGTTAATAAAAGGCATTCAAATACCTCTTGTGTCCAGGTCATTGTAAAGAACACCAGAGTATGAACCAAGTTTCCAGGGGTAATCCACAGAAATGGATAGCCTACGTGCAGATAATGGATAACAGGAAGTGAGAGCATTGGTTTTCCTGAATACACCTTTATGTATTAACAAGTCCATTTATTTAGAATTTGAGCCTTTGGATAATCCACAATAATCAGTGACTAGTTAAAGGCAATTTTGTTTGACATGATATATGCTGGAAAGATGCCTCAGCTAACATTTTATATTAAAGTCAAATAACAAATCTTCCTTCAAAAAAATATTTCCACTATTTTTCCAATACTGAAGTCAAATAAAATATTAATCACAAATTAAAATCTTCTCTTGTGCTATTCATTTTTAAATTGCAAGATGCCTCAGCTAACATTTTATCTTAAAGTCAAATAACAAATCTTCCTTTAAAAAAATATTTCCACTATTTTTCCAATACTAAAGTCAAATAAAATATTAATCACAAATTAAAAAATCTTCTCTTGTGCTATTCATTTTTAAATTGTTATCGTAACCATTATTCTTCTCTCTCTCTGTTTTCATTCTCTTTAACAAAAATGAGAGAAGACATACAGCTGTAGGACTCAGATTTTTATGATGTGTTTGTTTGTGGATTCTGACACTGACATTGAAAAACTCAA
>NW_006298623.1:592025-594325 GCF_000327345.1 Myotis davidii
CTCAGGACAGAGTTTTCCTCATTTCCACTATCAAAATATTATAAATCTCCTCTGAGCAAAGCATCCTCCATTTAGTTCCTCAGAATGCCCATAGTTTAGCAACAGCAAAGAACAAGGTAACAATAAAAGATAAGCAGCCCGGCCAGTGCGCTCAGTGGTTGAGCATCAACCCATGAACCAAAAGATCACCAGGTCCATTCCTGGTCAGGGCACATGGTCACGTTGCAGGCTTGATCCCCAGTAGGGAGTGTGCAGGAGGCAGCCAATTGATGATGTTTCTCTCTCTTTGATATTTCTATCTCTATACCCCTCTCCCTTTTCTCTCTCTAAAAATCAATAAAAACATATTTTTTTTTTTTACAAAAGATAACCAAATATAAAAGGTAAGAAGTCACCCTGACGTAGAATCACCAGAATAGCAACTCTCAGTTTTTGAATCACCAAGAACTCCAGACATTGAAATTATCAGATAAGGATGTAAAATAATAATATGAAATTAAAAAGCTGAAAGTCAAAATTCCAAAAAATGAACAATGAAAGACTATTCACAATTGCCAAGCAGTTTTGAAACTATTTTTAAAAAACGATGATAAAATTAAAAACTCAGTGTATGGGTTATAACGACAGTGAGCACACCCCCATTAGAAACACCCCTTTTAAAGTTAAGAATATATATAAGGGTGTTTTCTAAAATATGGAGGGAAAACCGAAACAAAGAATAGGAAACAAATTTGTGCATAATTATTTCTGAAAAACAGTTAAAAAGAATGAACAGTGGGTAAATACAGGATGTGCTTTCTCAATATTTTAAAGATGTAAAAATATCAAACTCAATGAAATTCCAATTCAAATACTAATATGGTTTTTATGGAACATAAATATTGATCCTAAAATTTATTTGGAAGAATAAAATGCCAGACAATAGTTAAAATTAAAAAAAAGAAAAACATAAAAAGTAGGACTTGCCCTACCAGGCATCAAAATGTACAGTAAAGCTATGCTAGTTAAACAGTGTAAGTTAGTGTAAGAAAAGACATGTAAACTGATGGACCAAATAAAGCATCTAGAAACAAATTCATGCATATACAGTACTTCAAATGATGAAAATAATAGCATTTCAAACCAATGAGAGAAATTATTTAAAAAATAATCTTGGATATCCATTTGTAGAAAATAAAAACTTCACACAAAATTAAACAACAAAGTTAAGTGCAAAAAAATTCTACAGCATAAAAAGTATTAGTAGAAAATAAAACAGAGAATTTTTATAAGTATAGGTGTGGAAGGCATTCCTAAGCTAGATACACAATCCCTAGCCATAAAGAAAATAATTTCTTAAGACTCAATTTTATAAAACTTAAAAATATTTTAATGAGAAAAATGATATAAACAAGGGTAAAGGATATAAGCATGAAAGACATATTTGCATCTTATAAATAAATAATAACCAAAATATTTTTCAGACAATAAATCAGTTAGAAAAAGACAAAGTTTAGCTAATAAGGTAAAAGACATGATCAGATAATGCAGACAAAAGAATAAGAAATGTAAATGACCAATAAATATTTGAAAAAAAAAATTACCCTAATGTTTTATCATCAGATTCACAAAAAGAGGAACAAATCAACTATTGATAAGAGTTTAGGGAAAGTGGGATCTTTATACACCCTGAATGAGGATTCCAATTAGTGCAACATTTCTTAGTTGAAATCACCAATATTTATAAAAATTCTTTAAGAAGTGCATTTCTGTTGACCCAATAGCATAACTTCTAGAAACGTATCACAAAGAAATTTACTTATGAGGTATTAATGATGTGTGTGTGTGTGTGTCTGTGTGTGTGTGATAGTTGGTTTATAAAGGTAAAAAAATAAAAACAATGTCTTTTTTATACATAGTTGATTAAACAATTAAGTTATGGCCATCCATACTATAAGTTACTATGTAGCAGGTAAAAATTCGATCTATGTATACTCACATGGGAAGATCTTTAGGAGAGATTATTTAAAGAAAAGCAAGTTGCAGGAAAATATGATTCCTGTGATACTATTTACCAGAAAACTAAAAAGAAAAATTTGTATTTGTACACACACATAGAATGATATCTACATTAATAAAAGAGAAACATGGTAATTGGCGTACGACCGCTACCCTTCCCATTGGCTAATCCCCCTGTCACTCACAGAGTAGGTCTGAGATATGCAAATTAACTGGCAGCCAAGATGGTGGCCGGCAGCCAGGCAGCTGATGCGAACAGGGAGACTTGCTTGCTTCAGTGACGGAGAACTCCAACCTTCCCT
>NW_006298623.1:595267-598739 GCF_000327345.1 Myotis davidii
AGCCCCACCAGGGGCGGCACCTAGGGATTGGGCCTGCCCTCTGCCACCCGGGAGCAGGCCTAAGCCAGCAGGTCGTTATCTCCCGAGGGGTCCCAGACTGCAAGAGGGCAAAGGCCGGTCTGAGGGACCCCCCCCCTTCCCCCGAGTGCACAAATTTTTGTGCACCGGGCCTCTAGTATATATAATAATATATGATAAATGTAGCATACACAATAATACAATATATTAAGTCATAATAACACAATATGAGAAAATACACATCGACTGTTAATAGCTATTTAGGGAGAGAGGAATTGATTTGAAAGGGAAGTTAGCAGGAAGAATATGCTCTTTTTTATTCCATGGTTCTTCATATGTAATTTTTATGGGAGGGTATTCATTCATGTACTTACATAATTAAGACAAAATGAAAATGATTATTCCTGGGTAAATAGAGGGAAGTTGAGGATAGGGAAAGGGGGTGTGATACAGAAGGCAAAGAAGACAAACAGGTGAGATGGAGGCACCAACACAAAAGTCTAACTTTGTATTTTCCTTCCCAACCTTAGGACTGCAATACAGACACACCAGGCCCTGGGCAAAATCAGAACCTCAAACAAAGGATTAAGTTACAGCGTGATCTGCTTCTGGTGGGTAAGCGAGGATTAGTAACCCAGGAGAGAAGGGTTAAGAACAATAGAAAAGCTTAATCAGGTCCACTGGTTGGAATATCAACCCCTGGGCTGAAAGTCCTCTCCCTCCCCATGGTGATTCCGCCATCAAATGACCACGTTGCTGGCTTCCAGCAGGGCCTTGCCCTCCGTGACTGCCATTTTACAAGTCAATTTGGAATCCAAAACAAAATGCACTTGGGCAATTATTTAGTATACTACCAAGTTCTATAGGGATAAACTTACTGCTTATTCAGCACTGGGAAGTGGTAATAGAGCAGGCTTCCAAAAGAGAACTGGTCTCAGATCATTTTGGGAGGAAATTAGTTCGATCTACCTTACTTTGCTCTGAAAATCCTCTAATTTAGCAATTCATTGACCAAAACATGGTTCACTCAAAGGCTCTTTAAAAAAAAAAAAAAAAAAAAAAAGGATGCTTCCTTTCATTTTCCCTGTTCCCTAACTTATCCCCAGTCTATAAAATACCCCAAATAATTTTATGGCAATAAAGCAGAGGCTTACCCTGAGAGCAGAAAGCCCTGTTGTTTGTTGTGAAGACATAAAGACTGTGATTATCGTGCATTTATCAAAGGAAAATGGATTCAGACTAATGTGAAAGACAGCATGACAAGCTTAATTATAATGTAATGCTTTTAGAAGTCCAAGCAAAAATAGAAAGATAAAAGTGCTTTGAAAGAGGCCGGTAGTCTTAACATTGATAATAGCTGTACACAATCAATTCTGACTCTAAGGACATTTTTTTTTTACCTTGCCTTTAAATTTATCAAACCTTTCAGAGAACTCTGTAATGATAAAACATCTGGTATTTAATTTATATTTATGTTTGATGGATATTTTCAATTCAACTAATAAATAAATTTATTATTTACTCAAAAATTATTGGGGACCTCTATATGCATGGCACAATCCAAAAGAAGACTTAGCCCCTAACTTCACAAATTCTATCAGTTAATTGACAATTACACTATTTTATATATTATGTATTTAACAGGTGTTTAATGTGTACTAATGTGTGCAAGTTCCTGGGAAACACGAAAATCAACTCCACAAGTAATCTTTTCCTCTAGAATGCAATATGTACATATACAACCTTCAGTATACAAGACAATTTGTCTTAAATTCAATAATGAAAGTTAGAGCAAAGTGCTAAGCGATCTCAAAAAAATGAAAACTATATCTGAGTAGGGCATCAAAACAAGGTTTCACTCTGAGTTCCTTTGGTACTTCCGATTCACAGTAATGTGTCTCCCCTTCAAGCTGTCAACAACTGGTCATGAACCCAACACTACAAGGTGCCAAGCACTGTGATAGAACACAAGGGAAAAAGATCCTGACCCTGCTTAAGGAAGCAAATAACTCTTTCAGTTCCACATGACACAGACTCTAATGAGGGACACACAGGCGCAACGGGAGTGCAGGGAAACATCTAGGTGTGCATGAAGGACTCCAAAAAGTCTGAAACTTCCAGGACAGCTAGGAATTTGCCAGTTGGTCATAGAGGAGAGGGGACTGAAGGCAGAAGGACGAGCAGCCTGCAAAGCCATGAGGCAGCACAGTGAAAGCAGCCAGGAGGTTGATCTGGCGGGAGCCTTAAATGAATGGAAGAGGAAAGCAGGAAGTAAAGTAGATTGGGGAAGGACTTTACATAAGAGAGTGTGCGTTTTAGAATTGATGGTTAGAGCAAGGGAAAAGAGGAGGGGTGTAGAAATGTTCTTAATGGAGGGGAGATTGAAGTCAGACCCATCTCAAAGTGGGGAGATATGTTAGTAAAGCTTTGTAGTATTTAGAGCAAGGGAATATAAGATTTGGAATTTGAATGGTGGCAGGAATTAGCAGTTCATTGGCGAAGCTTAAAGGAAAGGGAGAGGATTTATGTGACAGGAACACAGTAAAATATGCTCATTTGGCAGGACTTATGGGTCGGGTGAGGTTCAGGGGTGGGCAAACTTTTTGACTCGAGGGCCACAATGGGTTCTTAAACTGGACCGGAGGGCCGGAACAAAAGCATGGATGGAGTGTTTGTGTGAACTAATATAAATTCAAAGTAAACATCACTACATAAAAGGGTACGGTCTTTTTTTTTTTTAAATATTCATTTCAAACGGGCCGGATCCAGCCCGCAGGCTGTAGTTTGCCCACAGCTGGACTAGACTTTTAAAATGTTCTTAATGTACTTGACATTCTTCAGATTAACTTTAATTTCTTACTTATTGAGTCTTCAATACTGAAGCAACAACAGCTAATCAGCTGTGTCTCACCAAAGTAACATTTCCTCGTCCCCATTTCTGTTTTTCTTCCATTGAATTAATGAGAACTCTTGAAACTCTCAAGATATGACCTATTAAGAGCTCAATAACATGAATTAAATTCATGAGTATATAATTTTAAAAAATTTTTATGAAATACTTTGTCCCACTACCTGGGACTATTGTTACATGAACATCAGTATATTTTGCAAATGTAAATTTACAAAGACATAGTAGTTAGCCAGCATATTTTAAAATCTAAACCATCTCTTAAGGTAATTGAGTATCAATGATAGACTTGAGTAGAACTGGGGAAGCAGAATCACATAAATGCACAATGTTACTTACTTTATCTTTGGAGAAGCTGAAAAGTTGTTTTCTTGCAGCAAAGAATTGGACAGCGATTACACTGGCTGAGTGACCCCAAAGAACACCAACTGGCTTAGAGGCCACATAGGGGTTCCAAAGGCAGACTTTGTTGTTAATGCCAGCAGTTGCTAATCAGAATCAGAAAGAAAAAGTATTTTTAGTAACATTAATAGCCCACATTTTATT
>NW_006298623.1:599352-602483 GCF_000327345.1 Myotis davidii
CTTCTTTGGGTCTATGGAGAAGCCAGAGAGCATTCTTTGTTGTGCCCTCAGAGAGGGCCAGCTGGAACTGGCTCATTCACCCTCATTTTGTCAGCACTGGCCAGGTACAAAATAGTGACCAGTGGAAAGGGGTTGACCTAAGCAATCAATCAGTCAATGAAATGCCTGATATTTGAGTCCCTCCAAAGTCAATTCACCAACCTCCCCAGCATTCTCTAATAAATCAACAATACTCCTTGAAAGTTTAATGTTGGCAGATTCCTGGATCATATTCTAAGTATCTTTTACTATATTTGTCAGCTATTATTGTTGGAAATGTAGGGATTCAGTGCCTAAATTGATACTCAGTACTTATCAATAGAAGTCTATGAGTACTCTTTATATGAATGATAGTTATTGGTGAGAGTTAAAATGATCCCTTCTGTAGACTATATATGGTCATTCTCTATAACTAACCTATTAATTTTTTAGTACTGCCTCACTTTTTTTCAATCTTTAATTTCTTTATTGATTAAGGTATTACATATGTGACCTCATCCCCCTGTTGTCTAAAACTATGGAATGCTTCACGAATTTGCATGTCATCCTTGCACAGGGGCTATGCTAATCTTCCCTGTATCATTCCAATTTTAGTATATGTTCTGCCGAAGTGAGCACAGTGCCTCACTTTTTTTTATAATGTCTGATCTAATATCATACATACCAAATTATCAGCTTTCAAATGTCTATACATTTAAACAGTTAATGCCTGAAAACCTTTATAGCTTATTTTCACAGCTAAAATATGTTCTTGTATATATATAAAAAAAAAACTCCTTTAATAAACTACAGCTAGGATAACCTGAAATTTTTCAAAAACCATTAGAGGTTGTACTCTGAAAAGTGAAAAAGTTCTACATTTTGAAGTTCATGTGTGTATGTGGGTGGGGGAATGGGTAGCAAGGAAGATCATGTATTTGTGGGGGGGTTACGCTTTTGGAGGTGTTAAAATGATGGTAGAATCGCAGACAATGCACAAACTGTCTTCTTTCTGTGTATCACTTTACTGCCCTACCAGTGCTAATAAAAACACTCATTAAAGAATTGGGCACTTCCTCATATTTTCACCCCAGTGTAGCTCATGTACACCATGCATTATAATGCATCATTATCAGGCATTCTCAGGCAATAAAATGTAAGCTTCTCAAGTTGGTCTCTCTGGCAATAAAGCAACGAGGTGAAGAGGCTTCGTGCATACAAATAGGCATCCAGACTGTCTATGAGGCCCCTGTAGTTATCATAATTTATTTTACGTACCAATTAAATTGAGCCGAGAGTGGTAATCAAAAGCATGAATGCCCTGGGCAATGTTGAAAGATGTCATTTGAAGATGCTTTTTTGGTTTTTCTCTCCAAGCCAGCACCACAGTGTTTGTACTGTTGGTTGTGCTGGAAATGATGGCATTTAAAGAGGCATTGTAAGTAACTGATTTAAAAAAGAAAAGAAAATAATATTTCATTGATTTCTCATAGGACATGAGCAAAATAGAACCATTTTAATATGTAAAGTTAAAAATTAAACTCAGATTACCCCTCCACCAACCTCCCATTAAAGGACTCACAGTGGAAAGTTACAACAAAGTCTTCATTTAAACTTTTTACCCAACCTAAGGCTACCTTGAATGTTTTAATTGGAAGACATGGCAGGAAAAAATATTAATCACTCTAATTATATGGAATTCTGGGGATCGAAGATGGTTAAGTAATTGCTCAAATCCCTGGGTTCTTCCTCCTGGGTCTGAGGCAGGCAAACAGGAGCTTAACCCCTTCCCCGGCAGAAACGTGTATACACGTTTTCACAAAATGTTCTTTTTTCAGTCGTCGACGAGTATACTCGTCTAAAAACTTTACCTTCAAAAACCAGCTACATACGTACCATTCTAAATAATTTCATCTAGAAACTTTCTGAGGAAATACTATTCTTAACCACAAAAATGGAAAGAAAAAATAATTACAAACTCTTTTCATAACCAGCATCAAAAATACTATATAGAACCAAAATAAAAAAATTAGTCTGAAAAAGAAACGTTTTTAACAAAAAAATTATTGGGGAAGGAGTTAACGGCCATCTGCTTCTCTCAGAGTTCCAGCTCATGCCCAAACCATGGCTTATTTAAGTTGTGCCTGGTCAAGAATGTTTGAGAGTGAGACGGCCAGGGCTCAATTCCCTGCGAAGACTCACAAACACAGCTAGAGACTTGGGTAAAATGGCTATTCCTGCCTTCCTTGTGACCCCGTGCCGGAAAATGTGGAGCAAAAGCTTATTTCCCAAGCAAGGAAAGGGAGAACTCTGTCCAGGAGAACCTTTCCATTCTTTCAGACTCACGCTCCAAAAGCAAAGATCTTTTCCCAACTTCTAACCACAGCTGCCCTCATGACATTCGCTTATACATTTTGCTCAATGATTTGTGCCCAGAGTTGAAGGATTTCTGATTTGACCTCAAAATCAAATTCCTGCCTTAGGACAAAGAAGGATGTTGTAACTTTGCACAGCTTGAAAAATGTTGTTTTAATAGGATGGCCCTTAGAAATAGTCCTGATCTCTATATTATATAAAATCAAGAGTGAGACTGCTGGAAAACAGTTCTCAATGCCCTGCACTTCTTTTGAAACTAATCACTGACTCTGTTTGTTCCAGACCATCTTTTCAAAGACATTTGCTTAGGAAAAAACCTTGAAATGTAGATTTGGTGTCTCTCTGCAGCAAAATGTACACAAACTTACTACCCAGAATAAGAAAAATATTGTGTTTCTCTGGAATGAAAGGCAGACATGCATCGAGTTCAGTAAAAATGATTCAGCTTCTCTAAGCTTGGGGTGTCTTTCCTGTAATACAGCCCACTGCATGTGCAAGTATTCACCTGGGACCATGCTTTGCTGCTGTGGGACTTGCTAGCAAGGGGAACTGACACAAATATGCTGATGCCAATGTTGCTTGCTATGTTGTGAGTAATAATATCCTTTTGTCTTTAACATAGGAGTCTTATACCCTCTGTCATTTTAAGATTTTTTTTAAATTTTTATTTCTCCAAGTGAGCACCACGGTATTGGTTTTGTATTGTTGGTCATGCTAGACATAATATAAATATATAT
>NW_006298623.1:602863-631667 GCF_000327345.1 Myotis davidii
AGCCTCCTGGCACCAGGATCAGCGTGACAGGGGGCAGCGCCCAAACCCCCTGATCGCTCTGGGGCTCTGTGTGTGACAGGGGGCGGGGCTACAACCGCCCTATCCGCCCTGCTCTGTTTATAACAGGGGAAGGCGCCCCAACCCCCTAATTGGCCCTGCTCTGTGTGTGATAGGGTTCTGGGCCCCAACTCCCCCATGGGCCCTGCTCTGTGTGTGACGGAGGGAGTGCCCCAACCTCCTGATCGGCCCTGCTCTGTGGGTGAAGGGGGCGGTGCCCCAACCCCTGATCCACACTGCTCTGTGTGTGACAGGGGGCGGTGTCCCAACTTCCCTATTGGCCCTACTCTGTGTGTGACAGGGGGGAGCTCCCCAAACCCCTGATGGGCCCTGCTCTGTGCGTGACAGGGGGAAGCTCCCCAACCCCCTGATCGGCCCTGCTCTGTGCATGACAGGGGGTGGTGCGGCAACCTCCTCATCGACTCTGCCTTGAGTGTGACAGGGGACAGAGCCCCAACCCCCCAATCGGCCCTACCCTGAGCGTGCCTGGGGGTGGCAGCGCAACCTCCTGATCTGCCCTGCTCTGTGCATGACAGGGGGCGGCGTCCCAATTCCCCAATCGGCCCTGCTCTGAGCCCGACCAGGGGCTGCGCCTAGGGATTGGGCCTGCCCTCTGCCACCCAGGAGCGGGCCTAAGCCAGCAGGTTGTTATCTCCTGAGGGGTCCCACACTGTAAGAGGGCACAAGTGGGGCTGAGGGACACCCCCTCCCCCCACCAGTGCACAAATTTTTGTGCACCGGGCCTCTAGTATATATATAATTACTAAAGGCAAGAAAATTTTGAGAGGCAGGATAACTCAATACATTTCTTTTCCTCTAACCTTCTGTTGAGTTAATAACAACTAGAATTTATTCATTTAAGAGCCTATATTACATTATGTGAATAGCTTAATTTAATATACTTTATATTTACCTCACTATGAAATATATGGCTTAACATGACCAATTTAAAAATAAATTAATGAGATTGAGAGTATTCAATGTGTCTCAAAATATGGCATCCAGTCTTCAAAGGTTTATTGGCATCCACTATGTGTTCTGTGTTATGACAAAATTAATAAGAGAAGAAGTACACAGCCTAGATGCCCCCAAGCTTGGAATAAAAGATGTAAATCAAAAACTAGAAAAAACTAATAAAGTGATTCATTGAGTGGTACAAAAAGTATAATACAAGTTCAAAAAAGAACAAAACAGTGTGGGCTTTGGGGTTTAGAAGACATTTGGTGAGTGTTGACAAAAAGATATCATTTCAGTTGATGAGAAGTGGTGATAAAGCACATGTATGGGGAGCAAGGTAAACTCCAGAATTTAGAGCTGAAACAGGACTGATCTACTTTGTTTTACAGATGAAGCAATAGAGACCCAGGCGCGTTCAATGATTTGGCCAGTCAGCAACTGACGGTTGTCAGACTCTGCACTGGAGCCCAAGTATTCTGACTCTGACTTTGGTGCCGTTTAATGTTACATAACGTTTGGCAGAGCTAAAGTACAGATTCAGAATGCAGAGCATGATCTCCTACCACTGGAGCAGAGCTTCTGAAATTTCAATATGAGTCACCAGGGGATCAGTCGGTGTAAAAATGCAGTTTGTCATTCAGTAAACCTAAGATTCTGCATTTCTATCAAACCCCCGGTTGATACTGCTAATGCTTGCTAAGCACCACACGTTAAGTAGCAAACACCATAATACATTCTACAGAGTATTGACATTATTTTATACTCCAGAGAATTACTTCAAAGCTCCTAAAATTTAGGAGGCCAAATGTCCCTTTGGAAGTTGGTTGAAAGTTATATACCCTCTCCACCAGAAAAATGGATATGCACGCAACATTTCGTATGAAACACCAGGATTTTAGGAACCTCTCCACCTTCACTCACAAAGCCCACCATGGTAGATCGGAACTCGGGTGATGAACCTCCAGCTATGAGGTAATTGTGGATTGTTGAAATACTTCACTGGCTTTCTCAAGTGATTCTTAAAATTTCAATTACTGATGTTCAGCCTATTGTTTACCAATTCTAATGTTGGGCTCCTTTTTTATAGCTTCTACTCCCTTAAATGAGTTTAACTGGCCTTTGATGCTAGGTTCCCCTAATCAATGCCTGAGCACATGTCTAAGAAAAGGGAAGGACTGGGGTGGTACAGAGGAGACTCTCGGAAGGGGAACCAAAGCAGAGCTGCCTCACTGAGCACTAGGCACACAGAATAATTCACCGAAAAGTGTGTCATGAAGCCTGAAGCACCACTGAAGACCAAAATGGTCTACTTCTCCACTCTGCCTGGAATGAGCCTGGATGTTTTATTTTTTGCTCATCTCCCATCATGCAATCTCCCTCAGCCTACAAATTCTTTGTAATCATTATTAGGATAGTTTATTGTATGTCTTCCCCGTACTAGGCATCATGCCAGGGGCTTTCATCCTGCGATCATTTTCAGCAGATAGATTATGATGAGGAAATAGACAGTCCAAAGCCAGTTCGCCCAAGGGAAGGCAGCTAATTGCAGGTAGAAATGAGATTGAACCCACTCCTGTTTGGTTGTGGCCTCTCTGTTTTGCATTACTGCATCATTCTTTCCCAGGAAGCCACACTGCCACATGCATGAAGATCTGAGGTTGTTTTCATTACCAACTACATTTATGTCCCCCATACTCTCAATCCCAGACCAAGCCCCCACTTTATATTGAGTCTTCTCTTTCCTGATCTTGTCATTTACCCCTAGGAACAGTATTTTTATGTCCTCTTTGTTCTCTCTTTTTCCTTTCCTTGCATCTACTGCAGTGGTTCTCAACCTGTGGGTTGAAACCCCTTGGGGGTCGAACGGCCCTTTCACAGGGGTCGCCTAAGACCATCGGAAAACCCATATATAATTACATATTGTTTTTATGATTAATCATTATACTTTAATTATGTTCAATTTGTAACAATGAAATTGGGGGTCACCACAACATGAGGAACTGTATTAAAGGGTCAAGGCATTAGGAAGGTTGAGAACCACTGATCTACTGTCTTTCCTTCTAAAAAAAAAAAAAAAGGAAAAATAAGTGGAACAAAGAGAAGGAGAAAGAAAGTAAAAAGAAGCAAAGAAGGAAGGGAGGAAGGGAGGAAGGAAGACGAGGATGCAGAAGTGATCAGTTCCTATGAAGATGCGTCATGTGAGCCTCACTGGGGAGTATTAATTATAGGAGCATAGAGGTCCCTGATCACCTGCTAACACCACTATTGCTACTTTACTAGAAGTACCAACAGTATAAAATCTGATGACAATTGTTCTCATTAGGAAGCAACCTCACTGAAAATATTCCCTTTGTTTAGAAAAAATCCTAGGGTTATTGTAACTTGGCTCAGTGAAGCAATATTATAAGATCTAAAGTATAAACCAAATACCACTAGTATGTCTTCAAATTCATTGAACTTCCCTAATATCACTATGGTATAATCAAAATAAGTTATTTCTACCCAGAAAATTACTTTGTCACATGTTCCCACAATATATCCAAGTATCATCTTCAGCTTTGAGGATATAAAAAAAAGTACATTCTGCTCAGGTATTCAACGTATAGCTTTAAGATTTGAATCTGCAGGTAACCAAGTGACATTTATGGGCCTGTGTGTAGTGTTATATATTGGAGACTCAACAATTCACACTGTATTTCTAAAGCAAGAGAGAACTTGTTTCTGATTAAATTGTAGAATGCCAGACCTCCTGAGAATGCCTGAGTAAAAGGTGAGAGTAAAGCCATTTCCTTAAAATCAAATTATCTGATAGATGAAAATGTTTTCCTCCTTCTTAAAGATAGAAAAGGAAATGATAGGTTATGATCTTTTTAAAATATCAGGCTAGGGAATGGGGTGAGCTGATTAAAAATAAATTATTTGCTTTTAATATTCTTGGTGAGTTTGGGGATTGATAGAGGGGAAAAAATAATTTCTGCTAAAAAAATAACACAGACTCATAGATACAGAGAACATTTTGATAGTTGCAAGATAGAAGGGGGGGGGTGAGCGGATGGGTGAAAAAGGTGAAGGGATTAATAAGTACAAATTGGTTGTTACAGAATAGTCATAGGGATGTAAAGTACAGCATAGGGAATATATATCTATCTAATAATAAGATAATATGCAAATTGGTCAGGATGCCGTCATGTAACAATCAAGCAGGCTGCGTCCTCGCCCCCTGTACTGGCCCGGAGACATAAGGCTCGCGTCCCGGGGATCCACAGGTGTGCGGAGAGGCCCCTCCACCACGGGCCCAGCCGGCGGTCCTCAGGCACATAGAGGATGACAGGCCTCTGCCGCGACCCAGCCCAGGGGTTTGCAGGCCTCCCCCAGCTCCTGCCTACCTCTTTGGGGCAATCCACTGAGAAGCCCTGGATGGGTGGGCGGGGCCTACCTCTTTGGGGCAATGGATTACTGGGCTCCCGCACTGTGACAGGGCATAGGCCATGCTGGGGGACCCCTCCTCACCCTGAGTGCACGAATTTCATGCATCAGGCCATGCGCACGCGTGTGTGTGTGTGTGTGTGTGTGTGTGTGTGTGTGTGTGTGTATAAAAGGCTAATATGCTAAGTGTTCCTCCTACTGTCCAACCGGTCACTATGACACGCTGTGGCCACCGGGGGCAGACGCTTAACGCAGTAGCTGCCAAGCTGCAGTGACTTGGCAGCAGTGATTCTCAGGTGACACACCGCAAAACAAGAGAGGAGGGAGCCTGATTCCTCGCGGCTACACAATTCCACTTTCGGCCGTAGGTTATGTTGTTGCTGGGGTACTGTCGGCCCTGAATCTGGTTTACTGCACACTTGCATTTGCGTTCCACACCCTGTACCACCGCAACTTTGCAGAATGCCCTCTCGCACTCCAGGACCTCTTGGGGGATGTTGGAGAGCCAGTTTCAGCCTGATCCCTTCAGGCCAGGCTGAGGGACCCCACCTGCCAGAGGGACCCCTGCTCACTCCGCAAACACTGGGGAGGGACCATGGGAGGTTGGCTCCAGGGTGTGTCCAGTTCGTCTCACCCAGTCCCGCCTGCTGGCCACCTTATAATTAATTTCCTTTCAATGTGCACGAATCCGTGCACCAGGTCACCAGTATCTATATCATAAAATGCCTGTGGTCATCACGCTGTAACGCAGAACAATCAATGACCAGACTCAACAGGAGGCATACACAGATGGGCGGGGCCGCAAGCACAGTGGGGTGCAAGCGGGTGTGTGGAGCCACATGATTTCTCATGCTGGGCCTCTAGTAGTTAATAATATTCTAATAACTATGTATGGTGTCAGATGGGTACGAGATTTATCAGGATGATCACTTAGTAAGTTATATAATGTCTAATCACTGGAGTGTGCACCTGAAACTAATATAATATTATATGTTAACTATAATTGAGAAATTAAAAAATGATTTTTAAAAAAGACAATACACTGAAAGAAGCACAAATTACAAAAGACTGATTAATTTGACACTAAAATTAAAAACTTGTTTTTATAAAAAAATACCATAAAACAAAATGAAAAATATGCCTCACACTGAGAGAAGATATTTGTAACACACATAACTGACAAAAAAGAAGCACAAATCAATAAGAAAAAGAAAAACAATTCAATAGAAAAATATGCCAGGTAATTCACAGAAGACAAATTCTAAATGGCCAATAAACTTATGACAGATGTTTAATCCACACAAGTAATCAGGAAAATGCAAATTAAAACTACAGTTGATGAATGTATTTCACACTCATCAGATGGGCAAAATGTAAACATCTAACATTTCCAAGGTTGGTGAGGATGTGGACAACCAGGATCTCATATGCCTGCTGTTGAGAGTGTAAACTGATACACCAGTTTGAAGAACCATCTGGCAACAGATGGCCAAGTTGTGCATAACTGTATGTGGCAGCCCTGCCAATTAAAGGTACGTGAACTCAAACCCACAACACAGCAAGTCCACCCCTAAGCATGTGAGCTGAAAAGACTCCATGTATGTGCATGAGGAAACATGTAAAGAATGTTCTAGAAGCATGATTTGTAGTGGCCAAAAAAAATGGAAGCTCCTTGCATGTCCATCAACAGGAGACTAGATAAAGGGTAGAAAAATCTACAACTTGAGAAATACTGGGGGAAATCCATTTAAATCAACACAGATTTATCTCACAACATGGAGTAATACAAATTGCAGGAGAATGCAAGCAGGGTGATACAGTTATGTAAGGCATAAAAACACACAAAATGATACCACATAGCACTTAGTGATAAAAACGCATGTGGTCAAAATAGAAGAAATGAATGAAAAGTAGGTTATGCATTTTATCTAAAAATTTGTGTTAGATAATATTTTGAGGGAGAAAAAGACAACTTGATAATGTCTGTCCATTAAGATGCTAACTTTCAACTTTTCTGCTCTCTGCCATTTAGAAAACATTAAGGAATCTACCATCAATCCTTGTTCTCACATGTGCCAAAATGCCCTTGTATCATAGCAATTAGGTAATGTGAGGAAAGTGATTTGAAAATGAAAAATTATACCTAAAAACTAAGTAAGTAATGCTATTAGGTGCACTTAGAGTGAGCTAGAACAAGACCCCTCTCTGTCAGTTGCCAACAGGTAGACCTGAAGCAGGGTAAAACTGGGCCATGTCTAACTAGGAATTCTGATCATTCTCTGGGCTTTTACTTTATGAGTCATGTAACTTGGGAAAACACCCTGCCTTGAACTTCCTTTGATGTTTCTTATTTGAGAGAGTGTGTTTTCAGTTGCATTTCTTATTTTGAAGTCGGAGTCCCATTCTCTGAGACCACCATGGGGCTCTCTATATTCTGAGCAACTACTATTTGAAAGAGGAAAGATAGAAACAACTCTCTTCCATTTTTAAAAATCAAAGTGCATCTAATTCATCACTGGTAAGCAATTTTTAAAACAATGCAATTCATTTAATGATTTTAAAAAATGCTGATTAGATCCATGTTCATGATACAAATGGACCTTCCCCTTCCGTCATGCCTTAGGACGAGCTGCAGGGAGAAACCTCTTTTATTCAAACCTAGGCAACCAGCTTGCAGCTGGTTTCAACTGCTTTGAACGCAGCGAGGAGGCGGGCAGGAAAGGCGGGTGTTCCAGCTAACTCAGTGGTGCACCATCTTTTTGTCCAGAGGACTGATTTAGACACAACCAAGTGGAACAACACACAAGCAAGACACTAAATCTGATTCCAAACCCAGTCCCTATCAATTATGAAGGCTCCCTGTGGACACAGCCTGGCATCCTATTCTCAATTCTCTGGCACAGCGCCATTAATTAGCACAGCAATTAGTGATGTCGCTATCAGTTCAAACTGTTTTGTATCTTGTCCTGGCCGTGGTCAGACAAAGGTGGCAAAACACAGTTCAATGTAATAAGGAATCCATAGTTTTTATTGTTGGCTGTTGAATGCTCACTCTTTCAACAGCTGCACCTCCATCCTGGGGTTTTCAATGATACTGTCTACATGAGAAGGCAATTATTTGGGACCAAAAAAAAAAAAGGAAAATTCTCTGAGATTTAAGACATTTATATCTTGCCACTATTGCCTGAAATCTCTATACCTACTTTGCAAGTATTTCAGGATGTAATTATTTTTCCATTAAAATGTGACACAGAACCCCTCAGACAAGATGAAAATACTTTCTACCTCAAAGCATTAAATAAGAAGTCAGAACCTTATCATAAAGCACTAAGCTAATACTCGTATGTCGGAAACTGAGTTTTTCCTTTGACATTTCAGTTCTATAGATATTCTATCCTTAGCTTCAGTGAAACATGATTAGCCTGCGTGCTCAAGTATTTCTTTTCTTAATTGTACATTTAGTCCTCACACTGAGAAGAAAATCAGCAAAAATAGTTCTTGAGGAGTTCTAAGGATATCAATTCATGCTGCTGGGGTAAAAAGAACATCAAATGAAAGCAGCCGATGTTTACTTGCTCCTGAGTGAGTAAGTCTTGCAGACCAAGGAGCATAGTCACTAGGAAGCCCATTGTCCTATTTTGGACTCCAGCCCCTCTCACTCCTCCCTGCTTCCTCCCTTCTCCTCATATATTAAGTTTTTTGAGAGTCAAGCCTATAATTACTCTTAATTCTACAGTCTCCAATGCCTAAGGCAATTTTAAAGCACATAAAAGATAAATAATTGTTGATTGATTGACACATGAAGTCTACAGTTTAAATAAACTGGCCAAAGTAAATATATTTTCTCAGCTATTCTTCTAAAGAATATCCACTTAGTTACAATGAATTTTGATTTAAAAGCTATGAAATTACATAATCCAGGCTAGATAGCAAAGATCCCTACTATTTTTCACATATAAAACTTTTCTTTAACCATTTCCTAATTGCAGTGATTTAGAGGCTAAACTCTAAAGTTGGATTCTTCATGTTTTAAGCAGGAATCTCTACTGTTCATACTAAACTAAGTTCCAATGTTCTCTTGTCAGTAGGTAAGAAAACTAAAGATGAGAAAGCATACATCGTAAACAAGATGAGCAATGAATTCACATGGCCCAAGAGAAAAGTTCTTTGCCCTTCCACCTAACAGACAAACACTCATAAGCAATTTACGCAACAACAGCGTTGCTTTTTGAAAGGTTTAAATGAAAGAGTGACAGGGTTTAGAGTGAGAACTTGACATTCTTCCTCTGAGCATAAAAGTGACACTTAAACAATTTTTCATGTTCAGAAAGAAAATCTCAATTTTTAAACCATGCTTGGTACATCCCCAACCTTTTCAAAAACAGATTTCTATTAGCTACTTCTCTGTATCATCCATATTAATTTAAGGTCATGGGGCTCAAATAATACACTAAACTTCCGGAAACCTACCACAAGTAGATTTTAAGAACTATGACTGTATTACCATAGTGTATCTAGTCTTTGGTTTATGTATTAAAATATCATGCTTGTTTGGAAGCAGCTTCAATAGCCCCTTACAGTTTCTAGTACTGTGATTTTTGTTTCCATTTTATGAAAATGTAACACACAATTGTGTGCCTGTCACACATAGTTGATGACCAAAATAAATAAATAAATAAGATATTTTGTTTTTTCCACTATTAGTATCCTGCCATAATTAAAGGATGGGTAGAAGGTACCAAGACATGGTATGATGTATACTGAAGGAAAAATGCACGATCTATAGTTTTTCCTATGAAATATTATTATTGTGGGTCATGCATTAAAGAATCACCAACTTCCTAAAACCCAAAAAGTATAAAACTACCATAAGAGCCAACGGCTGGGTCCATTTTGACTCTATTCTTCAAAGCAAATTAGAACTAGACCTACAGTGCAGTCAATGAGAGTGTGAGTTTCCATTCCTCTCCGTGGGCATTATTTAGTGTAGCAATTTAGTAACGAGAAAATTACCATAGTCCTCAGTTTCTGGACCCAAGGAGACATTAGAGTGGACATCGCCCATCTGGATCTTGACCATCAGATGCAAATTTCGTAAAAATTAGGCATATTGTGAAACTAATAAACTCATTGGTGACTAGGTTTATGAAAGTTCTGGCTCTCTCTAGTTTCTGTTTTATAACTAATCCTATCACACACAGAAATGTCACTTAAGATCAGAGAAACTCAGTCATTATATCAAAAAAGAGAAAAAAGTAGAAAAGGTAATTAAGAAGTTTCCATTTTGAAGGCAGTCAAACTGATATATTTCCCATGAGAGCATAAAGGAAACAAAGGATTGGTTTTGAGGGAATTTGTTAAATCCTTTTATTAAGCATCTTGAAGCGACTAGATGAGATCAGTTAGGATCAGAGTGGTGTCGAAGTTAAATGGATTCTATGGCAATTTTCTCCCTTCTTTTGAGAGGTTTGGAGTGCACAGTTCACCTGAATTAATTATATGAGGCATAATTTAGAAGGAAATAAAAGAAAGGGTACTGCTAGTATGCAAGGAATAGCAAAGAGTCCAGGACAAAATCTCCAGAGAACTAATTACTGGTGTCTAAACTTGAACATTTGGTGTGAAACATTTTCATCAAAGAATATAAACGAAGAAGTTGAAGCTGATCGTTTCATTCATTACTACGGAAATGCAGTACCTTGCCTGACCCACTCTCCACGATGAAGTTTGTGCTCTAATGTATAGCAACATTTGTGATATCCAGAGAGCAGTTCTGCCCAGTTAATGGTCACAGTGGCTTCTTCATTTTCACATGCACTAGCGGGACGCTCAAACAGGGAAATCAAGGCTGTCGTGAAAACAATGGCTTGAACCTTGAAAGGAATATTGAAACAGAAACAAACATGGGCAGAGAAAT
The DNA here is from genome assembly GCF_000327345.1 of Myotis davidii. Taxonomy (NCBI): domain Eukaryota; kingdom Metazoa; phylum Chordata; class Mammalia; order Chiroptera; family Vespertilionidae; genus Myotis; species Myotis davidii. The sequence continues at coordinate 613,221 of NW_006298623.1, forward strand.
TGTTGCAAGAAAAATCTGCATTCTTTAACATTAAAAAATTGATATTGAATTAATAGGAAGTTCTTCAATATTATTTAAAAGATGCAAGCAGTTATATTAAAAGACAGAACAACTACAATGTTAGTAAGGCAATTACCAAGGGCGGTTCATTTACTTTTATAATATACTCGTCATTAATAACAATAAGAATAAAAATATTAGACAATTATAAAAGGAAATTGTTCAAATTAGACTACTTAAGAGTTCACAGCCATAGTCTATTGTCATTCAGTAGATAATAATTTTACAGAGATCGGGTGGAATTTGATAGGAAGTCAGAAATCATTGCCTCCCTGTCTGGGTGTCTGTGCTGCCTCTCTAATGCATCTATCCTTTGTTAAATGTAGAGGAAATGATCACTTTCCAGGAGGCTGGTACTGAGAAGCCTGAAACCTTATGAATAAAAATCAGAATACGGAATTTGAAAGAGTTATGAGAGATAACTTTAGTCATTGTGTTTATTAATATTGGAATCTAAAAGATTATAAGCATCTAGACCAGCTGGTGTTGCTCAATGGCTGGGCATTGATTCCTGGTCGGGACACATGCCCAGGTTGTGGGCTCAATCACCAGTGTGGGGCATGCAGGAGGCAGCCGATCAATGATTCTCTCTCATCACTGATGTTTCTATCTCTCTCTCCCTCTCTGAAATCAATAAAAATATGTTTCTTAAGATTATAAGCATCCTATGGTGAAAAAAGAAAAAAATTTCTAAATATGAAAATTGAGATTATACATAGTCAAGAAAACCCACAACGGAGATTGTTTGTTATAAGCAAGAAGAGAGACCCTGGCTGGTGTGGCTCAGTTGGTTGGAGTGTCATCTGATACCTCAAAAGGTGGCGGGTTCCATTCTCAGTCAGGATACAGACCCAGGTTGCAGGTTTAATCCCTGGTCCGGGCATAGGCAGGAAGCAACTGATAGATGTTTCTCTCTCTCTCTCTCTCTCTCTCTCTCTCGTCAATCAATAAATAAAAACTTAAAATAAAAAAGAAGAGAAATTGTGATAACCTAATCCATTTTTTCCATGTCCATCGTGTGTGGTTTTACAATCTATAATGCAGTTCAATTAGAAGGTCACACTCATTGCACTCTATTTCTATATATAGCTACTGTTTGATAATTAAGTAGATAGTGTTCAATCTTATTGTTCCCTTACTTACCTTTCCAGTTATGTCCCCAAAAGACAGAATTGATTTATTGGCATCAAGAGGGTCATACCAATAATCCATGCAAATTGGTGTTCCTTTCAGGCCTTGGAGTTTGTATTGACAAGGAAATTGTTCTTTGGACAGCAGATCATAAAAACAAATCTCTTTCCTTGTAAAAGCCACCGCTATCTAAAGAAACAAGGTAGAAAGTCAGAAAGCATGTCTGATGGATTTAGTGAAATCAATATGCAAAGCAGACATGCAAATCTTAGCACCAAATCAGACATCATTCCCTAAGGATTCTTAAGAGCATTATATAAGTATTGCATAATGGCACAAATGTGTTTTATCCTAACTTTGGACTGTTACCAAGAAAAAATATTTGCCATTAATGTTATTTGAACATTCTTTATTTTTACTTCATATACCCACCAACTTCTAACTATGGGAACAAGATGAGTAATCACAAAACAAAGACACAGAGAGCTACAGGTTTAAACAGTCTTAACAGAAGCTTTACAAACCATGTTTTACAAAGCAAGCAGAAGCTGTCACAAAACTCAATTGATAAAAACCTGGTAAGAAGCCTTCCTAAGCCAGATAATATCCTAAAATCTATTTTTAAAAGAGCCAACAAATTTTTCAATCAAATTGACAAAGCTTACCTAATCTAATCCAAGAAATAAAAGAGAAAAGATACACATTGTTAAAATCATAAATAAGAGAGTGGATATTACTATCAACTTTATAGAAATAAAAAAAGATTATAAGATGATACCATGGCCCTAGCCAGTTTGGTTCAGTGGATAGAGCATTGGCCTGCTGACTGAAGGGTCCCAGGTTTGATTCTGGTCAAGGGCACATACTTCGGTTGGGTTGCAGGCTCCTCTCTGGCCCAGGCCCTGGTCAGGGTGCATGAAGGAGGCAACCAATGAATGTGTTTCTCTCACATCAATATTTCTCTCTGTCTTTCCCTCTCTCTTCCACGCTCTAAAAAAATCAATGGAAAAATATCCTTGGGTAAGTGTTTAAGAAAAGACGAAAATACCGTGAACAATTACATGGCAACAAATAACTTCAATTAAATGAATGAATTCATAGAAATACAAAAATTACCTAAACTAACTCAAAAGGCATAAAAAACTTAGCAGACACACAGTAAAAGACTAAATTAGTAATAAAAAAAATTCTAGTCCCAGATGCTTCACTAATAAATTCCACAAACATTTAAAGAATCAACACTAATCCTTCTAAATCTTGTCCCCCAAAAAATAGAAATGGAGAAAACACTTCTGAAATCATTTTATAAAAACCAATATTATCATAATACCAAACCACACAGAGGAGAAAATGTGTAGAAAAAAGAAACATAGCAACTGTTCACAATATTTGAAATTTATTTGGATCTTGGTTCAAACTAACTGTCAAACAATAAACTATTAAAAACAATAAGACAAGGAAATATGTACATGACTGGATATTTAATGATATTAATAAATTATTGCTATTTATATTAAATGTAGAGTGGTGTTTTGGTTATACTAAAAAGAGACACCTTTTATAAATACCAAATATTCGCAGATTAAATGATTGAATGTTTTGGATTTCAAAGAGGGGAGGTATAGATGAAACAAGATTGCATGTGAATTGGAAAATGGTTAAGGGTGAATATTGGTTCTTAATACTATTATTCATGCTCATGTGTGAGTTTAAACTTTTTAAAGTGAAATTTACCATCTACTTAATATAAAATACCAAGAACATGAATTCTTTAAGCTGCATCCTCTCACAAACTGATTTTCCTTTCAGTATGTTACCTCGCTCGTAGGCATGGTTATAGAAAGATATTTGGACTGAGTGGACCCTACACATCAGAATTAAGAAACTGATTAGTACAGTGGTCAAAATCATCAAAATGAGACAATCAGTTTCCTGTCATTGCACTCAGCTGTGCCACGCATTGTATAGCCTCTCAGTTCTGCATATAATGCAGCATGACCACAGTGGAGACCAAGCCACGCATCTGAGTCATCAGCCGCGTCATTTAAAGGCACACAAGAGAACAGCTTGGAAAACAGAATAGCTCCCTTGGCTCTACTTGTATTCCCTCCAGGTCAGGTTAGAGGCACAAAAGAGTAATGCTCTGTTGCTGCTAGTGTTACACTGGATACTGATCGGGAACCCTGTCCCATCATGTGTCCCCTTATACAAGCAATAAATTCATGTATAGAGACTTTGTACCTTGTTTACATTTTCCAGAGAAACCAGACTGGTCACCCACAGGTGTTTAAGCTTGGTGGCATCTGAAGTGATGGGGAATGTTTCTTGCAGCTTTAAATTCTCTTCCCAGATTCCTAATAAACCTTCCTTACTGATGGTCAGATAACGACTTGAATTCTTTAAGAAAATGACTTTTTGAATGGTGTCCTTGTGTTTCACTGGGAGGAACTTAAGGTCTTTCCACTGGGGAACCGCAGTCGCCTTTGCTCGTTCGTCGTTTTCATAAAGTGTTAACAGCATAAATGAAGTCAGCTTGTCCCAGTTAATGAAGCCATCTTGGGCCACATCCACTTTGTCAAAGAGCTTCCCATATTCTTCCTTTGTGCCCCAACCAACAATCTCTGTCATCCTCTGCATAAACTCTTCTCGAGACATACGGATGGTTTGACCTGGCTCTAGGGGCTAGAAATTGGATAAAAAGAAGACAGCAGTGAAAACATCCTAAGTACCAGAGTGTTGTGCCACACCCACCGCCAAGGTGGATCTAATCAGTGACTCTTCCAGGATGCAAAGAAAAATGTCTTGTACTTTCTACTTAAGTGACTTGGGGTAGGGGAGCAAATAACTGATAGTGCTATAAGCAGACATCCTCAATAACATGTGTCCCTGTAAGTGGAAGAGGGAGGCAGGAGAGTTGGAGATTAGATATGATGATGGAAATGGGGGTCAGAGTGATGCAGGGCTATGTATTAGGGATTGTGGGCAGCTTCTAGAAGTTGAAAAAGGCAAAGAAACAGATTGTCCCCTAGAGCCTATAGAAGGAAGACAAGTCTGACATCACCTTGATTTTAGCCCCATTTTGAAACTTCTGACCTCTGGAACTGTGAGAAAATAGAGTTGTGTACTTTAAGCTACTAAATTCATGATAATTGGTTATAACATCCATAGTAAATTAATTCAGTAATTTACAGAAAATGGGTGAATCCCTGAAGAAAGTTTAGCACAACCAGTAAAATGATACAACAGTGGAACTTTAATCCAAGGGCAAGTAGTCCACTTCTATAAATACACACAAAGAACAGTAAACACATATACAGTTGACTTTTGTTATTCATGTTAGTTATGTTTTATGAAGTCTCTATAAACACTAAATCAGCAGATATTCAACCATTGATTCTAGGGGAAATACATGGTTAGGCTTCTTTGAGCCTCTGGTCACAGTATTTTCATCAACTGATGAATTCATAATTTTGTTTTATGTGTGTTTCTGCTGAAAGACACCTTATTTAATCTATATTATTAATTCACTAACATTGAATTCATGGCCAACAGCACTATAACTCATGACTGAATGAAATTTATCTAGCACAGGTATTTTCTTCGTAAGGTACATCACAGTCTTCTTGCACTTAGAAACACTAGATAGCACTTCAGCACTGCTCTTAGGGGCTATATAAAGAGTGAAATAACCAACAAAAAGCACAAAATGCAAAAAACTTGGCACTAAATACACCACAAATAGGATTCTTGTTTATGGTAACAGAATTAAAATAAGAAGGCAGAGTACGGTATTATCTTCTTTGACCTCAGCCTGGAGTATGTACATTGGAAGTTTTTTGCTATTCTTCATATGTCTGTGAATGTTCATAAAATTGCCTTAAGTATTGATTTTGACATTACAAATAAGTTTTAGCAAGTAGGCAAATTTACAAATACAGACTTCATGAATAATAAAAATCATCCATATTTCAAGAAAGTGCATAGCTTAATATTGGTAGGTTGTTTATTGTATTGAGACTCATGATGAGAGAATCTACTTTTCCTATTAGTTCAGAGTCAAAAAGTAAGGGTTGACAGTTAGCTCTGGGAGGCAGCCTATTATAGAGCAGGTCAAACAATTGTAGATTTAATCCTGATTCTATCAGAAATTAGGGAACTATTGGGAGGCTACATCACTGTTGAACCTTAATTTCCCCATCTATAAAATGAATATGGCAATATCAGTCACAAGAAAATTGTTATAAAGATTAACTGACATATCAATAGATGCATAAAAAGTGTTTGACAAAATTCAATACCCATTCATGGTAAAAATTCTCAGTAAACTAAGAATAAAAGAAAACTTCCTCAACTTGATAAATAATATCTGCAAAAAACATACAATATGCATAATGGTGAGAAATTTTAAGTTTTTCTACTAAGATCAAGTACAAGGCAAGAATGTCCACTCTCATCATTGGTCTTCAACATCATACTGTAAGCTCACTTAATACAATAAGAAGATGCCATGGTCATCTATGTAGAATGTCTGAAAGAATCAACAAATTCCTGAAACTACTGAGTGATTACAGCAAGGTTGTAGGATATAAAACTAATATACTAAAGCCAATGGCTTTGAATAAATGGAATGAACAAGTGAAATTTGATATTAAAACCATAATACCATTTACATTACCGTCCACAAAAATAAAATACTTATGTATAAATCTAACAAAATACATATGTATAAGATCTATCTGATAAAAACTACAAACTTGTGATTAAGAAATCAAGAAGAACTAAGTAAATGGAGAGTACCTGATCAAGAACAGGAAGATTCAAAATAATCCAAAGATTCCATGAAATCCCAATCAAAATCCCAGAAACTTATTTTGTGGATAAAAAAACCTGATTCTAAAGTTTATATGGAAAGGCAAAAGACCCCAACAAGCTAATAAAATATTGAAGGACAAGAACAAAGATGGACTGACTCTGCTCAACTTCTAGACTTACTATAAAGTTATAGTAACCAAGACAGTCTGGTATTGGCACAAGAATTGACAAATAGAAGACCTTATCTTCTCTAACCAAGGACACTTGAGAACAAATGGTTTATACCTCTTCTCTCTAAGCAGAGAACACATAGCTTAAATCATCATAGTTGGGGAGATAAAAAACAGAGACCCAATTAATGCCACTTGTGCTAGCTAAAACCAAGGACAGATAAAGTAAGGGTAACAAATAACAAAAACCAATTTAGAGCCAGACAGATCAAAGATAAAAGTAAAACAGTAAAGGGGACCAAAGAAAAATCCCAAACTCCCCAATTTTATTATCATGTTAAAAATATACCTGGAAAGCTGATGAATACTCTACTGAAACCCTCCCCTAAGATTCTCACCCACAGAAGAAAGATAAAAACTTTCAAGACAAAGACCCAGTGTGGTCTTGCTTTAAAGCATGCTCATATGCCTTTCCTGGCCTGAACTTTTTACTTCCTCCTAATTCTAAGAGTCTCCTGAGACTTGGAACTAGGAGAGCAATGGGCAATGACAGCTTGCCCTGGCTTACCCCCTGACTCTGTCTGCAAGGCCCTTTTTTTCTCTAACTTTCCAGCTAACAGCAGCCCCACCTTGGCTCACTTTCGTCACTGTGACCTCCACTTCCCAGTGAGCTAACAGCATCACTTCTTTCCTATAATGTTTCCAGGGAGCCAGAGCACAGCACCACCTAGGTTCTCTCCTGTTGCCTCTTCTACCCTAAGTCTTTCCTTTGTTTCATGTCCTCAGTTTTAAAAATATACAAGCATCAAACAGATTGTCCAACCTCAGAGGGAAGGCAGGGAGGGGGAGTGGGTACAAGATCAACCAAAGGACTTGTATGCATGCATATGATGAGCATAACCAATGGACACAGACAGTAGGGGGGTGAGGGTATGTGCTGGCGGGTGGGAGCAGCTGGGGAGAGGTGAATGGGGGAGGGAAGACATATGTAATACTTTAAACAATAAAGAATAAAAAAACCCACAAAATATCTTCATAATCACCTGGACTTGTGTTGTGAAATCTTTCCTGCATGAAGTCAAGAACCCACACACTATAGGCCAGCCTGAAGCAGACTGGCTCTGGCCCAGTCCCCATCGAGTCGCAAACTGATGTTTGACAAAGGGGAAAATACAATGACAAAAAGATAATATTTTTAACAAATGCTGTTGGGATAACTGAACATCCACATGATAAAAAAATGAATCTAGAACAAAGACCTTATGTCCTTTACAAAAATTAATTCAAAATTAGTTACAAACCTAAATATAAAACAGAAAACAATAAAACTCCTGGAAGAGAACTTAGAAGCAAACCTAGATATCAGTGAGTGTGGTGATCACTTTTTAGATGCAATATAACAGGAGGCATGAATCATGAAAGAAATAATTTATAATCTGGACTTCATTAAAATTAAAAACCTTCTGCTCTATAAAATATAATGTCAAGAGAATGAGAAGACAATCATAGACTAAGAGAAAATATTTTCAAAAGATATATCTGATAAAGAACTGATCCAAAATATGAAGAATTTTTAAATTTCAACAATAAGAAAAACAACTCTATTAAAAAGCAGGCCAAAGACCTTAATATATCGCCTCAGCATGGCCAGATTATTATGACCACCTGACATTTGTAGGCAAATTAGCCATACACTGCATTGTATGGAATATGGAAGCCGAAGGCCTATTCAAACACCTTTGCTGTCTGCAGTTACCAAGATAAAACATCTCCAATTCGCATAGGAACACAAGGATTGGATAGTCAAGCATTGGGAAAAAGTCATGTGGTCCAATGAATCACGTTGCCAGTTGCATCATGCAGATGGCAGAGTGAGAATTTGGCGGAAACAGCATGAAAGCATGCACCCCACATGCATGAGTACAACCCTTCAAGCTGGTGGGGGCAGTGTTATGGTTTGGTGCATGTTTTCCTGGCATGATATGGGGCCTTTAATTTATGTGGAACAACATCTGAATAGCACAACATACCTCAGGTTCCTCGCATCACCTTTCAGCACCTCGTGGAGTCAATGCCAAGAAGAATCGCCGCAGTATTGAAGGCAAAAGGTGGCCCAACGAAGTACGGATGGGGTGGTCAGAATAATCTGGCCACTCAATATATATATGGGTGTTAAAGGCTGTTAAATCGCATTGTTTACCCATATCTTCAGAAAAAATCACTTTTATTACTGTCGTGGTAAACAACCTGCTTCCCTATTTATAATGGTCCGGCCCTCTAGCAACTTCAGCGTGAAATTATAGCTGATTTGCCTACAAATGTCAGGTGGTCATAATAACCTGGCCACTCAGTGTATACCGAAGGGAGCTGAAAACCTACATCCACACAAAAATTAGCATATAGATGTTTACAACAGCTTTAATTATAACTGCCAATACTTGGAAGCAACCAAAATGTCATTCAGAAGGTGAGTGGATAAATAAATGATGGTACTTCCATAAAATAGAGTATTATTCCATGCTAAAAAGAAATGAACTATCAAGTCATGAAAAGATACAGAGAAAACTTAAATACATATTGCTAAGTGAAAGAAGCCAATCTGAAAAGGATACATGCTGTATGATTCCAACTACATGACATTCTAGAAAAGCAAAACTAGAAACAATAAAAAAAAGATTGGCAGAGCACAGAGCATTTTCAAGGCAGTGAAATTACCCTGTTGAATATCATAATGATGGTACCTGTCATTATCCATTTGTCCAAATTCATAGAACGTACACCAAGAATGAACCCAAATGTAAACTTTGGACTTTGGGTGATTACATACGATGTGTCTGGGTAGCTTCATCAATTGTAACAAATGCACTACTCTGGGGGGAGATGCTGATAATGAGGGACTTTATGCATGTTTTGGGTTGGGGATATATGGGTAACATCTGTATTTTCCCCTTAATTTTATTGTGAACCTAAAATTCCTCAAGAAATATAAAATCGTAATACAAAAAGGTTAACTGAGATATGTGAGAAAGGCCTATGTAATCAAGTATTTAACAGAAGTTAATCTAGGCCTTTAATTAAATTAACTTCCTGAGAAATAATTGGTATCTAGCCCCTTGCACTACTCAGAAGTCCATTATCTTATCTTTCTTAAATTATTTTTAGTCTAAAAAGCTTAGATACATGGAAATTTTTCAGTGACCCAGATTTTAAGTGTAGAGAAAGAAATCTGATCCTAAAAACACTCCATCTGAGACAAAACTGTAAACTGTGAAAACTAAGTCAAGGGTGATCTTTTATTTTAAATTATTACATTACATCAATCAACTTCATATCTATGTTAGTATACCATTAAAAACATCTTAAAGCTGAAACTCAGAATGTTTTCTTGCTATAAACTAATAATTTATTTTTATTTCTAAGAACAAGAAACTGTTCAGACTGACAAATATCAAAACAATATTTTTTATATTATGAAATATGAAATTGGAACTAGACCATAAACAAAGAATAAAACAAATTTTCTTCCCCAAAATGAGTTAAATCATGAAAATAATTTTCTGCACATTGATAATGCCAATATGCACTGGGAGAATTTGATAAGTACGCCCAACTTGAAGAAATTTGACAGAAAAGTAAATTCTATCATATACCTGACAATTCTGTTACTGACTGTTCACTCATGAGCTTTTGTTGTTTGAAGTTTGAAAATAAAACCATGATTTTGGCATAGCTTTGGGTAAAATTTAGGAATTTGCCTTTACTAAAAAAGCCTACATAAGCAAGAACCATTATGCCTTGATCAATAAGTATGTGGTTTGTGTTTATCAATTCCATGTCACTTTAATAAATTAGTTAAATATACAATTAAAGTATGTGATCTTTTATACAAACTTTAGAGCACAAATGCATTAAGTTGTTATTTTTCAGTGGTTCCCTTTTATGTTCTGGGACTAGGATTACTCATTCATTCTGCTCTATTATATATATATCACAAGCTGTGGTAAGGAGATTGTGTGGTTGTATGGTTGCCTCCGCCTCAGTTATTGCACCTCTAAATAGGGATATAATAAGTAGCTCTGAGGGCTAGTTGATAATTCAATGTATGTATGGTATATGATACGGGATATTTTTTTTGTGAGTATAGCACATTTATATTCAAGAAGGATTAATTCTCTGTTAAAGGTTTTACAGTAAAGACTGAAACTATAAAGTCATGAGAGCAATGACTCTTCTCTGAGGATTTAAGCTAAATTCATTTGTGTGTGTGTGTGTGCGCGCGCGCGTGTGTGTGTAAGGCCTCTGGAATTGTACAGAATTACTAATTTTAATAAACTGATCCATCCTGGCCAGGTAGCTTAGTTGGTTAGAGCATTGCCCTGATACACCAAGGCTGTAGGCTCAATTCCCAGTCAGGTTACATAGAAGAATCAACCAATGAATGCATAAATAAGTAGAACAATAAAACTCTCTCTCTCTCAAATATCTCTCGCTCTCTCTCGCTCTCTCACTCTCTCTCTTTCTCTCTCTCTCTCTCCTCTATCCTTTCCCTCTCTCTAAAATTAACAAATAAAATTTTAAAATAAAAACAAAGTAAACTGATTCTATCTATCAGAGTTGCCTAGCTGCTAACTAGCTGGTTCTAAGAGACTTCTCAGTGGGGCAGAAGAATATGTGAAGGAGACTCTACAACAGGATTATGTGAAGCCCTATGTCTACAACCATGGCCATCCTGATAGCAGATGCTAGATTTGAGCATTAACATGAAACAGAAACTGTGTACACTCTGTTTCAGCTGCTCTTTCTCCAAGCACAAGTATAAACTCTCCTAAGTGAGCCCAGTGAAAGTAAAGTTTGCCTATTCCCAGACACCAAGACCAGTAGACCATTTCATGCATATAAAACCTACATCTCATCACTGGGAGGAATTGTAGTTTCTGTCTTGTCTTGAGCCACTGGTACTGCTGGTCTATGAACTTTAGGTGAGTTGGAGATTTCTATCTTAACCTTCTTGGCAAAAGGTTACTCCACAGGAAGGAAGATAAAATAATCCTTCAATCTAAAAATGAGCTTGTGTATACTAGGATTTAGTTGCTACAAACTCTCAACCTGTATTAGATTCAATACTGTGTGGCAAAATAATTTATCTTTGAGCTACCTTTGCATATATAATGAGGGAGAGAGAGAGAGAGAGAGAGAGAGAGAGAGAGAGAGAGAGAGAGAGATGAATCCATCGGCTGCCTCCTGTATGTAACCCAACCAGAGATCATACCCACCAAGGTATGTTCCCTGACTCAGTATTGAGCCCGCAACCAGAACCATGCTCCATCCAACTGAACTACTACAGACAGAACTGAATATATATTTTTGTATACATATATCCTTATCTACTTAAATAAGTACTAATTTAATACCCTTTGTCTCTTAGAACTCATTTTCGGGTAAAAGTGAAAACTGTGAGATTCATTGGAAAGCATATTCTCATTCAGCCCTTCCTAAGATAATGTTTGTAAATTTATTTTGCTATGTAAGAAAATAATCAGTTATTTCCTCCAGTTTTTCATGCAAGAATGTCTGGTTGATTTTCTCAGTAGGCACAACTTTAGACCATTAGAAAAGTTTCCTGTCTCCCTGGATCCCTTTCAAAGAATACTCAAAAAAATCATTTCCTTCTGCCTAGAAAGGCTTTTCTTCAGTATAGTCAGCTCTAGTGAGCAGCCTATCTATTAAAAAAAAAGAGAGAGAAGAAAACGCTTTAAAATTCCCTTCTGAGCTTTGCAAAATTTGGATTTCACTGTAACTTAAAGGAAACCTAAGTGCAAACCTTCAAGAATATGCCCTTTATAAGAAACTTGACAACCTATTTTTCTTAAAGGAGAGATCAGGTGCTTTCAATTAGCAATGTGTATGTGCCAGTGCATTTCTTAAATTATTTATCTTGCACAAAATAATCTGTTTTTACTATAGAAAAATCCAAGAAATAGATAAGCCCAAATCTAAATCCTCCATAATGCCATCAGTCTTCCAAATTTTTTTCTCCATAAAAATAGACATGTCTGTGTGTTATTTACAAAATGGGATCATGATATATATCTTTGCTGCTTTTCCACTTTAGGCCACATCATGAAGCTATGTCTTGTACAATAAATACTGGTCTTTATCATCATTTTTAAAAAATACTTTTTTGATATAAGAGAGAAAGGGAGAGGAGGAGAGAGATAGAAACATCAATGATAAGAGAGAAATCATTGATTAGCTGCCTCCTGTAAGCCCCCCAATGGGGATCAAGCCTACAGCCCAGGCATGTGCCGTCAGCGGGAATCAAACCATTACCTCCTAGCTCATAGGTCAATGCTCAACCAGTGAGTCAGGGCTGGCTGGGCCTTTATCATCATTTTTAATGGTGGCACAATATTCTACAGAGAAGACCTACAAGTTACAAACTCCTATTATTTTCAATGTTCCCAATTCTTGCTGTTATATGTAAACCAGCCAGCAACAAACATTCTTACACATACATCTTCACTCAGTTGCCCAATTATTTCCTGAGGGAAATTTCCTAGAAGCAGAATTGCTGTCTCATAGAATTCACACATTCTTAAAGTTTTTGATGTATCTTGCCAAGCCCCACTCTGGAGATGGTTGGACAGATTTACACTTGCTTCAGAAAAATATGAGAGTGCATACAAAGTTGTGGTTTTCTCATTCTTCATAAAACTCATCAATTGGTTGCTAAAACATAGTCCTAGTCAGCCTAAACATGTACATACTTTCTAGTAAAACAGAGCAATACATTCCCAAAGCAGACACTTAATTTTTTCAAAAACCTGCCAACTTTCAGAAATGTTGTTTATGTTTTATCCCCTTAACATTTTCCTATAGTAATATTCTATAATGAAATGATGAAAGAAAAACTTCCTTCTTTTCTCCTACTTGGTAAATAAGGACTTGCCCAAGGCAAGGATATAGGTCCCAGTTAAAAACTACAGAGAGAGCATAATTCAATTTGATCAGAAATCTGGGTATTTTCTCCTCTGTCAAACCTGACAGTGTGTTTGCATGTCACTGACTAAGGATCACTGCCCTTATCCATTGGTTAGCATTTTCTTTTGGATCCTGAAAAGTAATGTCTAATGAGTTGTAAGACACTTAGAGAAATATTTCCATCTACCCATCTATATATCTATCTATTGTTCTATCATTAATAAATGTATATTGAGTATGTACAGCACACAGGCTAGCATGGGGTAGGTTTATTTATTTATTAAACAAATATACATTAAGTGCCCGCTCCACATCAAACTCTATTGTAAGCTCACAGCACCATCCTTGAACAAGACAGACAAGGTGTATGCTCTTCAAATACTTATACCTAAGAGGGAAAGCTAGGTGGGCTGGTCATAATGAATGACACATGGGTCAAGGCACCAAGATTATAATAAGGTCACAAGAATCACATTAATTATTGTTTTTCCCCATTTCAAACTGAATTTAACCTTTAACCATGTCAAAAAAATATTCCATAAATAGAAATCTTGTGTGGCTCAGAAATCTTTACTTAGTTAGAGAGCTTCTTTTTTTTTTCTTTTTTCTTTTTTTTTCTGCATTTACTTGAGATCATTAGAATTCGGCAATGTTTCTTTTTCTCTGCATGAAAAAATCGTTTCTAATAGGATCTCAGAATCTTGTTTTCCCCAGAACCTGCTAGTTTTAACAAGCACTTCGCCATAAATAATATTTCTTCTGCCAAATATTTGGCATGGTTTGGGGGTAATGTTTCGTGACAGCTGAATTAGTATGTGTTATCAACATGCATTCTTTCCTCCATCTCTGTAATTAAATTTAAAATGAACATGCTGCTTTCTCATGCTTCATTCTGTCGCACTTGCCTCAACTTCCCTCGGTTACAAAGCATATTGATAATGAATATGTATTAGTGTTTGCTGTCAAACCCCATGAACATTTTCTGGAGAAAATTAGATATGTAATTCCAAAACAGAGGCAGCAGTTTATATCATCTCCTACAATTTTCACCTCCCAATGCACAGTCATGAGAGACTGAACAACAGAACAGGAGAGATTAGTTTACCAGCCAAGTTCATATCACTCCTTTTGCTTGCTTGAATAGATTTTAGTTGGTTTTAATTTTCATTTACATTATGATATTGGTGATTCAAAAGCTCACCAATATAAATGGAGTTTAAATTTTGTGGCTAACAAAGGCACAGATCTTGAAATCTCTGTACTAAATTTGGAGTTTGGAACTAAACTTTGCCAGTCCAAAATTTCAACAACTAGATTTGCTATCAGTTGGTAAATTAGAATTGAATTGCAACTGCAGGAAAAACAAAAATCAATAAATCTATCTTTCACTTTAAAGATAATCTTAATCACCGAAATGTGTAATTGTCCATATCATTTTTCTCTGCCTGTGGACGTTTTCAGTTCTCTGCTCTAGACCTAAATGAGTTTATTACTAGCATCTGTTTTGTTGAAGCTAGGAACTTGGGGGGCAAGAGCCTGACCAGAGGAAAGGTGCAGCCAAGAGACAATTGAGCTTCAGTGATCTTCATTTGGAAATATCACTACAGAAGGTTAAACATACACTTTTTTAAAACAATTTTAATTGTTGTTGTTTTTAATATTTTTAATTGAATTTTGTGGGTGATATTGGTTCACAACACCATACAGGTTTCAAGTGTACAACTCAATACATCATTATCTGCATAGTGCATTGTGCACCTATCGTCCCAAGCAAAGTCTCTTTTCATTCCCAGCCCCCTCTTTGCCCACCTCCACCCAGCCCCCACCTCCCTTTCCCTCTATCACCACACTGCTCTCTGTGTCTGTGGGTTATGCTTTTATATTCTTTAGTGAATCCCTTCACCTTCTTTAATCCAGTCCCCCCTGCCTCCCTCCCCTCTGACAACTGTCAGTCTGTTCCATGTATCCATGCCTCTGGTTCTATTTTGTTCATCAGTTTATTTTGTTCATCGGATTCTACATATAAGTGAGATCATATGGTGCTTATCTTTCTCTGACTGGCTTATTTCATGAGCCTAATAATCTCCAGGTCCATCCATGCTGTCACAAGAGGTAAGATGCCCTTCTTTTAACAGCTGTATAGTACTCCATTATATAAATGTATCACAGCTTTTTTGTCCATTCATCTACTGAAGGGCTCTTGGGCTGCTGTCCTCTTGTTAGAAACCATAAATTGAGTCAAAGAATTTAATCTATCTTGAATTCATGCATTTTAGAGCTGGGAGAACGTTTAGAGAATCTACACCAAACTCTTCATTTTAAAGGAAAATACAGAGGTTTCCTATTTTTTAGCAACAGAGTTGGTGGGGTCTTGTGTCATCATTGGGTATGCTATACTGGGCAATATGTGAGAAATGTGACATCAAAATGGTACAAATGACAATTATTTCCTTTCTTGTTTTCTTTTAATTCTCAGTAAATTTGAAAAAGTAGTATTTGGTCTATAGGTCTGGCTACATCGATGCACCACAAATGAATAGCCATTAGCACCTTTGCTTTCTTTCTCTCACCTTTATAACAAGTTTCCTTTCCTGTTCCAGTCCTGGCCAAAGCTCAAGGTTAAATTATTTGTTCACAAAAAGCACTCCTCATAACCCTCTCTGATCCCCGTTAAGTTTTATAAGCACCTGTTCCAAAAGCACACAGATAAACTGGAAAAGGCATGAAGCTGTTAGAACTTGTCACAAAATTCAGCACAAAGACCACAGCGTTCAAGAAAACCACATTTTCACGTGTTGACACACAACTTCACTTCCTGTGTTTTGGTGATGACATTGTTGGCTAACCTCACTCATGAATTCTAACAAGTCAGGTGAAACCACCAAAGAGTCCTCTGTCATTTCCAATTGTGCCAGCTGCAGTGGAATTGGATTTGTCTTCACGCTATTACCTAATGCTGAAGAGAGGGACCTGCTGAGCCTCACTGATTTTCTGCTGCCATCAAAATAGGGTTTTTGATTCCACTAAGGGCATCGGGGCGAAAAATGCTCTGACCCGCTGCCCGTGTTCAGTAGATGATGAATTGACCGAGGCTGCTGAATGCACTGTGCACTATGGAATAGAGTTATAAATTAAGCTTTACCTGTTTGCCTTCTCACAGTCTTCACTGAAATGCCTTTAGAGAGGAAAATATAATTTTTAAAAAGCAATGGGTTATTCTTATCTTTTCCTTCTATTCTTCCATTCTTTCTCTGCATTGATTTCATTGTAGGAATTGTTGATTATTTGCTGAATACACATTAATTCCAAGTTACCAAGACACGGTGCATGTGCGCTAGTAACGTAGCATGCTTGTTTTGTTAATGAAGCCCTTATCCTAGTTCTTAGAGCAGCATCCCAAAGAAAGGTTGTCTTGTGGGAGCCATGCCATACAATGGGCTGGGGAGCTGACAATCTACCCCCTGAGCCCTAGCTCTGTCTGCCCCATGGGTAATTCAATTAAACGTTTTGAGCTTCATTCGCCTTATGTGTAAATGGGAAATAAAAATGTCTGCTCTGACTACATTCCAGGTTGTTGAGAGGATCAAATATCAAAATACTTACAGAAGTGCTTTATAAAATCTTACCATACTTGAAAAAAATTAAATTTGTATTCATCATTTTACCTCCACTGATTTCCAGAAAGAGTTCTAGTTCAGTTATAACAGAAGGCTCATAGGCAATAGGACCATTAAAGCCAAGATAAAAGAACAAGAGTCATATAATGAAAATAACAGATAATTGTCCCAGAAAAATCTATGCTAAAAATAGTTCTATCAGTTGAACACTAAATTTAGCTTTTAACTTCTTGGCAGCTAAGGCAGAACACAAAACACCATTAGGCACATGACTCTCCTTAATTTTCAAAATAAAGCATGTTGGTTTATTAGGGGAGAAGAAAATGTTCCTATCATTAAACGCTAAGACTTGTGGGTGAAACTGCTTTGTGGGCACACACCCGTCTACAATTTCCAGTCACCGTTGCAATTGGGATGTGAGTTTGACCCATAAAAACTTTCCCATGTGCTGCTTCATGTTCCCCCACTCCACGCTAGCCTGATGCATAGCAAGTGTGGAAAGTAGAGGTTGAAAGGAGCCTGGGTACCTGAATGTCTACTTGCTTCCCATCAATTAGAAATGCCTGCTTTCTATTTTCAAACATGATAGAGAAAGAAATCTCTATCATGTTTGAGCTGTTTTATTCGGTTTGCACACTCTATAAAAATTAAGGTTTCCTAATTTGGAAGTTTGTTGGATAACATAAAACACAGAGTTTTTCTTGGCGGGGTTGGGGAGGCTTTACGAATTTGTGTGCCATCCTTGAACAGGGACCATGCTAACCATCCCTGTATTGTTCCAATTTTAATATACACGCTGCCGAAGCAAGCAGCAGTCTTTACCTGTAAGTTTTATTTAATTTTTTGAAATTGTTCTGGACTGGCTTATATTTTGTCACAGAGGAGCAAAATCTAAAGGTTTTAAGGAAAGGGAATGAGACAAGAATGGGTGATTTTGTTTACGTGTTTAATTCCTGGGGTAGAAAGGAAAGAAGCAAGAGATGAGCATAATTGTAGTACATGAGACACATCCAGGAAGCCCTGTCCATTTGGGTAACTTGATAGCAAAGATACAATGGACAATGAGAAGATAAGAGAAGACTGTTACTTAATGAATTGGGAGGAATTCTCAGAGTTTAGAAAAAAGGACAAATAATGGAGGGATAGAAAAGGACTAAATTTCATTTTCTTTTTCTTGTTAATCCCCACCCAAGGATATTTTTCATTGATTTTTTAAAGAACAGGAAGGGAGGGGGAGGCACACAGAGAAAGAAACGTCGATATGAGAGAGACACATCAATTGGTTGCTCCCGCAAGCGCCCAGACCAGGGGCAGAGATGGAGTCTGCAACCAAGGTATGTCCCCTTGACTGGAATTGAACCTGGGACCCTTCAGTCCACAAGTCAATGCTCTATCCACTGCACCAGACTGGCTAGGACAATCTGATTTTCTTGATCCCCTTAGAGCCTCGCCTGCCTGGCAGGGTGTCAGAACCTCAGCAGTGACCTGTTGGAACAAGGAAGCATTGCTGATAGGCCCTGCTGTAAAACCTGTCTGCAGCCATCTTTAGAATTTTATAAAAAGACAACCCAGCATGAGGATATCATACAGTCTGTGGATTTATTCATTTTAATACACCTCAAGCACAATTCTCAGACAAGCACAATGGCCTGCTGAACTTCGCGGATCCTTTGAGA
>NW_006298623.1:631682-634391 GCF_000327345.1 Myotis davidii
AAGTTAGCACAAGTGTATTGTGTTTAGATGCCACTCACCCCCAAGACAAGTTTGTTCTGAGCACCCTCCCTGAACATCTCTGGGGACTTCCTGATCAGAATTTTACTATGCCGTTCCCACCCTGAATTTACTAGTTTTGTTGGCCCTTTCTACTTTGAGTATAAACACCCCACCACCTTTTACAGGTCATTTAGGAGATTTTGTTTCTAGCTATTTAAATCTAAAGGTTTAGCAGGACTTGGTCAAATGGCAGCATGGAGTAGACAGCATAGGGCTAGCTAGCCCTTGGCTTTGGGCCCATCACCTGAGCCAGAACAGATGCTCCAGCAGATGATACAGCCCAGGGTTGTTGACAGAGGCAGGTCAGGACCCAATCCAGTGAGTCCAGCAAAATGGGAAAACTACAGTCCCAGGCCAAATAGGCAGCAGGACATCTAGGACCAAAGATCAGAATGCCCTACCATGTAGAAGTCAACAGTGAGGAATTACAAAAAAACAACAACACACACACGCACAAATACTCAAACACCTTAAGAGCTATACTCTGGGAAGAAGCTCAATATATGTCAGGTCTCAATGAGACTTTTCCAGCATCCCATTTCCCGTGGCCCATAATTTCTGCTTCTCAGCATTCCTATAAAATCAGCAAGCCACAGCCATTCTTCCTCACACAATAGCTGGCTTTTGAAGTATCTAAGAAAATGTAAAATATGGTTCACATCAAAATAATATGAATATCCAGAGACCATGCCATTTCTCTAAGCATTATAGGTGCTACAGGAAAGTTTGAATAACAGCCATTTTATTATTCTGTGAATACTACATGTTTCCCTCTCTTCAAGCTGACATATGGCTTTTTGGACACCATCACTTGAAAGAAAATGAAATTCTCAGGTAATTTTTCTAGTATTTCTACCCAGATGACATTTTTGTTCTAAAGAAGAGGATCAAGACATCAATTAAAATAATTTGAATGTTAATAAAATATAAAGTAGGAGATGGAAAATAATGCTTTTGTACTCTTCTGGGTGAACTTATGTCTTTGCAAAGTTTATTACCCCCCACTTCCTACCACAACTAAAAGGAATATAGAAACATCATTGTGAGCGTTATTAGAACTGTAATTTCCTTTAGGAAATATATGAATTAGAATCAAAACATTAGAACCCAGCCATTGCAGATCATTAGTTGAGCTTCGATCCATGAACCAGGAGGTCATGGTTCAATTCCTGGTCAGGGCACATGCCCAGGTTGTAGGCTCAATCCCCAATAGGGAGCATGCAGGAGGCAGCCAATCAATGATTCTTTCTCATAATTGATGTTTCTATCCCTCTCTCCATCTCCCTTCCTCTCTCTAAAATTAATAAAAACATATTTTTTTTAAAAAAGAAATCAAGACATTAGAGACCATGTGGTTCAACCTCTACTCACTGAACTTGTAATAGCTATTAATTAAGCACTTATTCTTTCAACGCCTCTCCAGACAGTATCTCACTTAGCCCTCACAACAATCCTATTATCCCCATGTCAGAAATAAAGGAAACAGGCTCAAACAGGTTAAGTGATTTGCAGAGTCACATGATAAGTGGCAAAACTGGAATTCAAACAATAAGTGATTTTAACTCATTTGTACCATCTTGCAATAAGTATTACTTACTTTATTACTAAATGTTACTGCCAAGATTTATATGGCATGTAATATTTCATTTGGAAATATGTGTGAAATGTTTGCTCCACAATTGAAAGACCCAATTTCCCATTTTTTCGTTAAGCATCACCACTGCCAATTAAGGAGATGGACATTATCTAATGTCTGACAATTCTTCAGACCACATAAGCAAACAGAAAAAAAAGATAAAAAGATAAAGGAATCTAGTGTCAGAATTGTGGTTGTAGAATCTGTCTACAGCCATCTTTAGAATTTTATAAAGATAATCAAGCAAACAAATTGAGAGACAAAAATCACATAATCATATCAATTGATGCAGGAAAAGCATTTGACAAAATCCAGCACTCTTTCTTGATAAAAACTCTCAGCAAAGTGGGAATAGGGGGATCATACCTCAACATAATAAAAGCCATATATGACAAACCCACAGCTAACATCATACTCAATGAGCAAAAACTAAACTCATTTCCCCTGAGAACGGGGACAAGACAGGGATGCCCACATTCGCCACTACTGTTTGATATAGTACTGGAAGTGCTAGCCATAGTAATCAGACAAGAAGAAGAAATAAAAGGCAGCCAAATTGGAAAGAAGAAGTAAAACTGTCCTTATTCACAGATAACATGATACTCTTATACAAAACCCCAAAGACTCCATCAAAAAACTACTAGACCTAATAAATGAATTTGGCAATGTAGCAGGATACAAAATTAACACCCAAAAATCTTTGGCAGTTTTATACACCAATAATGATTCACAGAAAGAGAAGTGAAAAAAAGATAACAATCCCATTTACCATTGCACCAAAAAATTAAGATAGCTAAGAATAAACTTAACTAAGGAGATAAAAGACCTGTACTCAGAAAACTACAGGACATTGAAGAAAGAGATAGAGGAAGACATAAACAAATGGAAGAACATACCATGTTCATGGATTGGTAGAATTAACATCATTAAAATGTCCATTCTACCCAAAGCAATCTACAGATTCAGTGCAACCCCATTAAAATACCAACAGCACACTTCAAAGATCTAGAACA
>NW_006298623.1:635101-635860 GCF_000327345.1 Myotis davidii
GTGGATTAAAAACTTCGGTACATCTACATAATGGAATACTACGCTGCTATAAAAAAGAAAGAACTTTTACCATTTGCAACAGCATGGGTGGAGCTGGAGAGCAATATGCTGAGTGAAATAAGCCAGTCAGAGAAAGATAAATATCACATGATCTCACTCATATGTGGGATATAATAATCAACATAATTTGATGAATAAAAATAGATCCAGTGACAAAGGGCAGGGGAGGGGGCAAAGGTTAGAGAGCAACCAAAGGACTTGTATGCATGCATATTAGCATAACCAATGGACACAGACACTGGGGCACTGGGGGCTTGCCCGGGGTGGGAATGGCTGTGGGGAGAGGTCAAGCAGGGAAAAAGCAGACATATGTAAAATTTTGGACAAAAAATAAATAATAAATAAAAAGACAACCAAGCATGAGAATATCATACATTCTGTGGATTTATTCCTTTTACTAGAGGCCCAGTGCACCAATTTGTGCATGGGTGGAGTCCGGCCAACCCGGCCCTAGTTGGGTCAGATCAGGCTGGGCCTGTCAGGAGGAGGAGAAGGTGGGAGGTTGGCCTGCCAGCCTGCCCTGATTGGGGCCGGTCTGGGCGGGGCTGGCTGGGGGAAGGGGCTGCAGGCAATTGGATGGAGGGTACCACCCCCAATTGGGATTAGGCAGGCCGATTGGGGGAGGGGCTGGCCATGGGGAGGGGCTGTGGTTGGTGGGCTGGGCAGCCACCCCCCCCAAATGGGTTGGGGGTGGCTATC